>NC_047626.1:31473592-31694446 GCF_004354385.1 Drosophila innubila | reverse complement strand
CGAGCTTTCCATTTACCATTACCTCTCGAAAATAGTTTGAAAAAGCTTCCGAGTCCAGAAGAAGCTTTTCTTAAGAACCAAGATATAACGGCTATAGTAAGAGGCATTCCAAACAAATCTAGAAATGTATGGCACTTGTTGATGTAAAAAAAAAAAGTATGTCATTAAAGTAGATGTTCCTACCGATAAGGCAATGCTCACCCAAAAAAATACTTCGGATGATTTTTATGAAAATATGACGATATATCCCATATTAGAAAGAAAAACTCGTGCTGAGCCTGCCACAGTACATCAAGCTTTAAAAGTAATTGATGATTGCATTGATAATCGAGATGAGAATTTGGACGTGAAGTGATTCCCTGATATTTTCTGTAGCGGTCCAAATGGTCAAGGCCAGCAAAGAAAAGTTCAATTAAAGCCAGGAGAGTTTATAAAATGGATTTTAAAATGCAAACATAGTAGATTTCGATTAAATCAGCAATACCTATTCTATTTGCTAAATCAAACAAATATACGACAACTCAGTGCGGGCATATTCCATAAGTTTAATGTAACATCGCCTACGAAACACAGAACAGTACTGGAGAGTTCGAAAAAATGATTTAAATTGTATGATTGACAATTATGGACCCGCAACATTTTTTTTAACGCTTAGTCCTAGCGGATATCATTGGGACGATCTTCACGATTTTTTATTCACAAGAAACAACATTTCAAATGAAAAATCAAGAACAATTTCCAGTCTTATTGCTGCCGATCCTGTCAGTGTCTCACTCTTTATGAATATGAAATTTAAAGCGGTATTAAAGATTTTACTGTCCAAAAACAAGCCTCTTGGAGAAATATAACATTATGCTAGGCGTCTTGAGTATCAGTCAAGAGGAATGCAACATTTTTATACATCACTTTGGGTTAAAAATGTACCTATTATTGACAAGTTAAGTCAGGAAGAGGTGGCTGCCTTTATTAATAGATATATAACTTGTCGGCTTCCGCCAAGTGAAACTTTTCCAACACTTTATGATCGTGTTTGCAAATATCAAACACATAAGCACAATCAATATTGCATGCGACAAAAAAACTGGAGAATGTTTAGTTATGCATAGCGTTGCAAAATCAATTGACATTATTACGGGCTATTACTCTCATTTAAACCTTGGCGTAATATTGAAGATCACTTAGAAAATTATTTTGATGCGTTTGCAAATTGTAAAGATGATTTGGGTGATGCAATGCGGTATCATCAAAAATTGGATCAATTGGATAAAATAACCGAAGAATTTGAAAGTGAGTTAGCAAGAGTGTCTAATGAAATGGAAAATCCAAGTATAAACCCTGAAGATTATGAGTATGAGAATACTGTCGGATTTGAAGTATTATTGGAAAATGAACTAAACGACTTGGACAATCTAGCCTCAAATGAAGAGTCTTTCTATTCCTGATCAGATCTCTCAGCTTAATTCAGATCAACGAAAAATATTTGATGAAGTTATAAATACTGTAGGTAATTATTGAAGAGCATGGAAAACAGAATTAGATAAGAAAACATTGAAGAATCCTCGGCTATCTCCAAATAATTTTTTGCGTAAATTCTGGAGTTGGAGGAACAGGTAAGTCGTTTTTAATAAATATGTTGAGAAAGTATATTACTAAAAATCTTGGTGAACAAGTCGTTGTTGCTGGACTAACTGGAATCGCAGCTCGAAATATAAGTGGCTTAACAATTCATAGATTATTAAATTTGCCGGTGGAGCATGGAGGTATAGCCAAGTATAAAGCATTAAATATTGCTAAATTAAAAATAATGCGAGAAAACCTGAAAAGTGTATGTCTTATTATAATTGATGAAATATCAATGGTCTCAAATGTGACTTTACAATATGTACATTTACGTCTTTCAGAAATATATGATACCTTAGAACATCCTGATGGCTGGTTTGGAGGAATAAATATTTTATTATTTGGAGATTAATTGCAATTAGATCCAGTAAATGATCCATCTCCTTTTGTTAATATTTCTAAACAACGATTTGAAAAACATTTTTGTGGCCTTCTTACTAAGAAGTTTAAGTCATGAAGCAATTAGCTACCTAATTTATTAAGGTTTCTTTTAAAATATGTTTATTTTGTTATTTTTTTTTTAATAAGCCGAGATATTCACAAAGACTTTTATTCAAATTTTTTCATATGACAAAAGTCTTTAAAGACTTTTATTTTTGAGGAATAAAATTAAAGTCTTTTAAGACTTTTAAAATTTTAAAATCAGAAATAAAAGTCTTAACAGACTTTTAAATTATTCATCAAAAAAGACTTGAAAGACTTACTAAAGACTAATAAAATAAAAATCAAAAATAATGATTAATTTTAATTTTTATTTTTTTTTAATAAAAGTAACTATTATTTTGTATTTATAAAATAAAAGTCTTGAAATTACCATTAAAAGTGACTTTTTTGGATATTCCTTATAACAGTTATGGTCCCTGATTCTTAGTATAAATTTATGGACAAAGCTATTTTCCTACGATGAGCTAACACAAAACATCTGACAACAATCCGATCAAGAGTTTGCTACCACCTTAGCACATATAAGATTAGGTATTTTAGACGAAAAAGATTATGAGCTTTTATCCACAAGCGAAATTAAATTAAATAGTAACACTATTGAAAGCTGTCTTTCTGACCTCATTGAATACATCAATAAATTGCCTACAAATACAATATGCCTATTTCCGACAAGAAAACAATGTATGAAGCTAAATATGGGAATGCTAGACCTAATTATTTCTGAAATAATTTTCCTTAAAGCTGAAGATGTAATAGAGGCTAAAACAGCTCTTCAAAAGCTAAAGCTGCAAAATCTTTAGAAGCACTGAGAAAAAAAGGCAAATGCTCGACAACAGCTAACTTAGCAGATGCAATCGAAATAAAAAAAGGTGCAAAAATTATGCTACTTCGAAATATAGATCTTCCATCAAGATTGGTAAATGGAGCGATTGGAATAATTATAAAGCTTCATGAAACGATAACTACCTTCAACGGCCGCTCGGAAAAAACGGTTGTTAAATTAACAGTTCAATTTGAAGATAAAGAATATGAAATTGAACGCATTGAATCAAAATTGCAATTAAATCAAAAATTTTATCGTGAGTAAGCAATTTTCAATAACCTTGGCGTATGCAATTACCATTCACAAAAGCCATGGCTTAACATTAACATCTGGAGATATAGAAATTGGTGACACTGTTTTTGCAAATGGTCAAACATATGTAGCGTTATCCCGGTTAAAGACATTATCAGGTTTACATATACTAAATCCTAATCCAAAAAGTATAAAAACAAACGACGGGGCTATTATAGAGTACAACCGTTTAAGGAGTATTTATAGAAAAGATCTGCAACACCTTGTTGCAAATAACAAAAAAAATAAAAATATTTTTGATAAAAATATATATACGAGTAAGAAAACAACAGCTTTCATAGAACCATCGATATTAGATACAAATTTAACAAGTGAAACTAATCATAATAATAATGCAAATGATACAATTATCCATAATATTCGTGGTATGGAAAACCCAAATAATGCGTGCTATGCTAATTCGACCTATCAGTGCCTAATAAACATTAAATGCATAAAAGATTCAATTTGAAATGACAGAACTAGCAATATTTTAAAAGCTCCATTTATAAATTACACAAACCCACTAATGATGGGGACAAACATTAATATTTCAGATTCACGCTCTATATTATTTGAAAACATTGAACAGCAAGATAGCGGAGACTTTCTACGACGCTTACTGAATTGTAATTCTTTGGAAAATATCAAACAATTGATTACGCATTGTTGAAATAATAAATTGCTCTAATTGTAATAATAGACCCAATCGACAGATGTCAGTTAATTTGCTTGCTCGGTTATATATACCCCAAGAAAGGAAACTTAACATAATCGAGCTAATGAGCTCTAATTTCGATATCTGGAAAAATATTGAAAAAAAGCACATGTAGCAATTGCGGAGCTTGTCTTTAAAGTCAGTCTCTTATTAAAAATTCAGGCTGTGTACTAATATTTTCACTTTGCTCAGTTGATCATTTGAACATGAAAATAACGAATTTGAATTTAACAAACATTCTTCAAACTGAGCTAAGATTTGAAAATAAAAGGTACGTATTATCAAGTGCTGTATTTCACCATGGTCCCGGATTCAATGAAGGACATTACACAGCAGTTTTACGTAAGGATGGAAAATTTTATAAAGCCAATGACGCAACGATGTCTAAGTGCCCTTGTCCTCGTAACAGCAAAGATTTGTATTTGTTTTATTATGTTGAAAGTAGTAAATATATGTTAAAAAATACAAGGGATAATTTTGTTTGACTTAAAGTAATATTTAAATGGTTGAGAAAAATGCAAATTTCTTAAATTACATGGTTGTCAAAAATCCTCGTACTGAACCCTCCTCGAGGGTGCCGACTGGAAATGGCGCTACAGTGTTCCTAACCGTTGTCAGGCGGCGCGCAGCAAAGATCAAGGGTGGAAACTATGTGCTCTGGTTTTATAATTGCCATGACATGGAACTGAGGTATAAATATCTAAAAACACATTTTGACAAATTTACAATGTCAAAAGCAAAAGCGATTGCGAATATTTCTGATATCCCACAAAAAAAACCTCTACGCGAGGTAAAAGTCTAGTGACGAAAGCATGTTCTAGCCCCAAAATTTCTGATATCCAATTTTGTGACGAACGAAATTATGTTTAATACAAAAATTAAAAAAATAAAAAAAATATATAAATTATTAACGAAAAATAAAAAAAAAATTTCACAAAATAATTGGCATTCGGCACTGAGCAAAAAGTTAATTTTATGTGCTAAGAAGCTCAATCTTTTTGCGCACAGTGCAGAATGCTAATTTTCTTGTGGTATTTATTTTTTGCTTCTTTTTCGTTAATAATTTACACATTTTATTTTTTTTTTTTAATTTTTGTACTAAACTTAATTTTGTTCGTCACAAAATACATTTTTGGGCTAGAATATGCTTTCATCTTATATTTACCTCCGCGTGGGATATCTCTACTCGGTGTATGAAAGAGAAATAAATGTAGACGACATTAATAGTTGGTTGGCTTTTCATATGCAGGAAGATTTTTGGGGTTGCATGTGGGCGAGTGGCAGATACCGACATTTGAGATTTACCTCTGTAAATTAAATTGACCTACGTCCGAATAGAGAAAGCTTTGACAACTTTTTTGGGGGGTGGTGCTCATGGTGGGGCGTTGGATAAGAGGCGCATTCACGTGCCTAGCTGTCCCTTATATGACATTTTCTTTTTGACATTCCTGTACCCAACTATTTGTCCCTTGTTTCATTTCACAAGCACTTCTTGCATCAAAAGAATTAGTTTTTTATTTCTTTTACTAGCCGAATACCTAATGGAAATAGGGCTTGTGCAAATGTCTGTTCGCCCATTGGAAAACCTAAATCTAAGGCTAAAAATACCATTGGGGCCCCAGTTGAGAAAAAACAACTTAAAAAATTTATCTATGGTATTGTCTTTAGAGGTCCGCCTACATTTGTCATCATTACTTGAGCGTAAACCGATTTTTAAATGTTTAAAACTTTTATTTACAAAGCTGCAATATTTTGGGGTACCACAGAAAGCGAAACCAACCAAAAATCTCTCAAATCTAAATACATTTTTCGGATATTTTCGGTTGGTTTCGAACCGCCCCGGGCGCTAAGCTATGATGGGCGCCGAAAATATGAAACTTTGAAATATTTCAAAAAGAGTTTAAGCTTGGAAAAAAGTTAAGGGGTTGAGCCTCAAATTAAATTAATCAGACAACGAAAAGTGCGAAAACAATTTTAATATGTGGCTGCAAAAACATATCAGAAACTGGTACATTTCGAATACCATTTTTAGGATCAATCGACCCCATCATTTAGCAACTAAAATCGAGATTTGAGGCAATTTTTTAATTGTTTTTGAGGATTTACATTAATAAACAGGCTTTAACTCTAAATTCAAATTGGACAGTGAACTTGAAAAGCATACAATAAATTTGACACCATTTTTTTAACGATTCTTGTCACATCAGCATTAGCACATCGTTTATTTAGAAAACTTCAAATAAATTTGAACCACTTACGATCATCAATTGGACAAGAGAGACTCAGCAGTCTCCGTTTGCTATCAATCGAATATCTCCAAATATGGGTAATGTAATTTATGATTTTGCTTTCATAAGAGCTAACAATTAATACCTCAATTTGGGAGACCTTAAATCAATTTTACAATTTTAGAAAGTACAAACCATTATAAAATTATAGTTTAAAATTCTTAATTTTATCATGTATTTTTAAAGTATGTATTCAGGATTTTAAAATATTTGATTTAACTAAAAAATACATGGGCTGACGTGGGCTTAGCCAAATTTTAAAATTAACTTTCGATAGGTCAACATCCTAAGAGTATTGTCACCCAATTTGGTTCCTCCAACTCTAATAGTCTCGGAGATAAAAGTGTTCAAACTGGTATACCATAATCTGTCACGAATCTAATATGTAACGAGCTAATTATCATGTTATAAGGTTGTATTGTAGTAACATTTAATTAATTTTAGTTAACATTTTTGACACTGGAGTTGTCAATTTAATATGTTTTTAAAGGAATTATCTTTGTTTTGTTTATTTGGTTAAAAGATGTATTGCTAAAAAGAAATTGTATGGGGTGGAGGGGGCGCCGACAAAATCTTTGCCCCGGCATCAACTTTTCGTCGCAACGGCGCTGGTTATGACAGTTCGAAGTTGTTAAAGCCTCTGATTTACCAACTTTACAAGACAAAATATTTCTTAATTTTGACAAAATTTTTTACAAGAAAATGAAAGTCCCTAGAATCAAGTTTAAAGTGTCGTTTTATACTATTTACGATATAAGGAGTTAATATAGTATATAGTATTTGTATAGTTTTTCTGACCCAGCAACTTTACAAGTCAAAAATTTTTTTTTGCAAAAAATGAAAGTCCTCAGAATCAAGTTCAAAGTGTCGTTTTATACTACTTACTGTCATAACTTTGGCAAAAAACTGCACCAATTTTCAGTCGGAATGTCATTTTGATCGTGGTTTGGCCTTTATATTCATTCTGTATTCAAAGTTTTTATACCCGTTACTTAAATAATAAGTAAAAGGGCATATTGTGTTCGTTGGAATGTATGTAACAGATATATAAGTATATATATTCTTGATCAGCATCAACAGCCGAGTCGATATAGCCATGTGTGTCTGTCCGTCTGTCCGTCTGTGTGAGCGCCTAGATCTCATAGACTATAAGAGATAGAGATACCAAACTTTCACCCACAGACTCGAAATGCGTTGAAGCAGGTCAAGTTAAATTCAAATTTTTGTCACCCCCCATTCCGCCCCGCAAATTGCGAAAATCCGTTCGTTTGTCTGTATAAACAACAGTATATCAGAGACTATAAACCCCGCAAATCAAGTTTGTTTCAAATTTAAGCCACGCCCCCTTCCGCCCCCACAAATCAGGAAAAACCACCACACCCACAGATTTTAAGATAATACGTTTTTTGTGATAATAAACGTTATCTATTAATATTATCTATTATCCCACTGAATCCCATCAAGATCGGACAAGTAGAACGGCAGTTATGGCGATTTAATGTTTTCAAAGTAATACAAGTAATTTCTTTAAACAAAAGGATCTCAGAGACTACCCTACGCAGGTCAAGTTTATTTTAAAATTTCTGTCACGCCCCCCTCCGCCCTTTTTTGTGGGTATTAGAGTTGCAAGTTGCTAATATCTATTATCCTATAAAATCGCAGCAAGATCGGACAAGTAGAACAGCAGTATTAACGTGCCAAAGTTAATAATAAGCTCCTTAGAGTATGCAATAGTTTTAATATTATTAGACTCAACAAAAATGCATCAAATAATTCTCAACTGGTTCTGACGACGCAACCCAAATGGTACTGATGATAGGGACTGGCAATTCTTGAATCAGCTGAACCATGCCAGGCTCCACGCTTTTATGCAAGTATTGTGTGTTGTTGGTTGATCATGTGGCCTGTTACTCAGTAGAGGGGTTGGTAACCACAGAGGTTTAAAAGTTGGCCTAAAATCTTGTGTATTAGGTTTCAACTAAGTCAACACAATATGGCATTCAAACCAATTTATCATTCTTGCGCCTGAGAATTCTTAACTGGTTCTAGCGACGCAAATATGGCATTAAGTTTGAATTGTTGGTCAACTAGCAGAAACGGTACTGAGGGTGGAAAATTAAAATCTCTTGAAATCATGCTCCTTGCTTTTATGCAAGTGTTGTTGTTGCTTGCTGAAGATGTCTTATCGACAGTAAACCAACAAAAGACACATTTTTTTGTTTTTGCCTAATTTATCTCATACAATATTTTGTAAGCCATAAAAGTTTGATTTGATTTCAAACTATTCAAAATTTTTTTCTTAGACCTGAAGCAGTTGCTGCTTGAATTAAACCTGAAGCAGTTGCATATATATATATAGCAGTTGATAACCTGAGGATATTGAAACAATTGTAAGCATGAAGCAGTTGATAACCAAAATCTGTTTTTAACCTGAAGAAGGTGCTTATTTTCAAATTTGGACAAAAGCCTTCCTTTTCGATTCTCATAATTAGGAGGAGGAGGCAAATTGAGCAACAAGTTATGTCCCAATAGGGGATTCAGGGCCTATAATAATAAATTTAAATAATAATAGTTAACTCTCAAAAAACATTTTTTCTAAAAAAAAAAAAATTGTTTACAATACTTTTATATATATTTAAATTAAGTAACGGGTATCCTATTGTCGGGATCTCGACTATAGCCTTTCCCACTTGTTTCATTTACAATTGTATTATTTTTCGACTTTTGAAGCCATGGTTATCACACAAAAAAAACCTTTACACGAGGTAAAAGTCTAGTGACGATAGCATATTCCAGCCCCAAAATTTTAATATTCAATTTTGTGACGAACAAAATATAGTTTAATATAAGACTTTTAAATAAAAATATAAATTAAATAAAAAAGTCAAAAATGTGTATTCTGGTCTGTGCGCAAAAAGGGTGAGCTGTCACGAACATAATAAATACTTTTTGCACAGTGCCGAATGCCAATTTTCGTGTTTTTTTATAATTTACATTTTTATTTTAAATTTTTATTTTAAACTATACTTTGTTATTCACAAAATTGGATATCAGAAATTTTGGTTTAAATCTAAGACTGTGTATAAATGAAATATAGATATGTTTATTAGCTTTTAGAAAAAGTAAGGCTTTTAAAAATCGGTTTTGGCATTCTCAAGTAATAATGACAAAAATGGGAGCACCTCAAAAAAAAATGTAAGAAAAAAAGCCAGATTTTTAAAGAAAAACCTTTAAAAAAAATTCTGCCACAGAAAAAAAAGTAGTTTTTCCTTATTTGTGGTCCCAAATCTATCCAAAAAAGTGGGCTTCGTTCGTTTAATAGCCAATTGTTCAAATTTGTTACCTTAACAACATAATTGAATCCAATGCTTGATTGAACTTCAAGTAACTTTTATAAATGAATCGGTTACTTATCGGTAATTTCGGCTTGAAAAACAGTTAATCGGTTAATTCCGGTTAAAGGTTACGGTCTTAATTTTATTCCTGGTAACAACATTAGATAGCTAGCGATATTTTCGTCGATTTTGATGAATTCCTTTCGAAGTGGTTTTGACCTTTAGTATGAAAAATGTTGTGTGTTTGTGAGCAATGTTTTCTATATCCTATTTTCTTATTAACTGACGCGTTATTTATATATTTATTCAAATAAAGATTAAACAAAAAATTTAATATATCCTTCTCGAGTTTTTGTAAAGGCTTAAAGTAAAAAATGTGGAAAAATACCGAAAAAAAAATCATAATTTTCTTAATTTAAGAATTGATAGCTGTAAAGCTGTTGCTGTAAATTTTAAACTGTTTATGAATGAAATACAGATATATTCATTAGTTTTAAAGTCAGTTTAAAATCAGTTTTGGCACTCTTATGCAAGCTCGCCAATGAAAAAAAATAAAAATAAAATATTAAAAATTTTCAAAAAAAAAAAAAAAAGGTATACCACAGGAAAAAAAGGAGTTGTTTTTGCCATGTGCATAAAAAGTTGGTTTGGTTCTTTTTTAAATTAAAACTAAAAAGATCAAAATAAAGAAATTAAATTTTTAAATGTTTAAAACAATTGAGCTCATAATATTTCGCTCATACTAAGCAACTACCAGCGATTTTATTATTATTTGTGTTTCTTTTATGATGATTCAAGAGGGGAAGATACGCTTACAAGGCTGTTTACAGCCTCGTCAGAAATTTGCGTTTCCATTTGGCTGTCATCACTTGGTGATTTTTACAAAGGGTCTGTTGCTCGTAGCCGACTTTGAATAAATAAAAAGCAGTGTGTGAATCGACAACGCTGGCCAAGCTGTCAATTGTTGAAAAGCCTTATAATAAAATACAGTCAGTCAGATTTGTATGTCAGGGAACAAAGGCATCAGTTCATAAACCAGCTGCTGTAACAAATTGCTCACAAATAGTAAATTGCTCCAACAGGTAAGAAATTTTCATTAATAAACGTACATTGATTAATGTACATTGATCTAACATTATAGAAAATCAAAGGCATCGGCATGTTATCGTTACGATCCATTGGCTTACGTTTGCCAGGAGCAGCTACAGCTTCCATTTTGGCTGCATCTGCATCCCGTCCAGCATATACTGCTCTCTTCTTGGGGGTATCACGTCGTCTTACTCATCACGATGGCACACGGGCAATGAGCGGTGAACGGGAGGTTGTTGGCTATGGCATTAATGGTTCACCGATTTACATTGACTGTCCGGACTTTCCATTTCCGGCCATACGCTATTGTGAGGTGACTCCAGAGATTTGCGCCTTGCGCGAAAAAGAGCAAAGCGATTGGAAGAAGCTATCGCTGGAGGAAAAAAAACAATTGTATCGCCACAGCTTCTGTCAGACTTACTCAGAGTTTCAATACTTTACATCTGACTGGAAATTGGTGGTCGGCATCGGCCTGTGGGCTGTTGCCATTGGTGTCATGTGCTCTATATTATACAGTATGCGGCTAGACCGCATAACACCAGAAACCTTCGAGGAGGAGCGTCGACAGGCTCAGCTGCGTCGTATGATACACTTGCAAATTCAGCCAATTACTGGTCTATCCTCCAAGTGGTGCTATGAATCAAACAAGTGGAAGTAGAATGGTATTCCGCGAATTATTTTTATACTAATCGATACGAGATGCTGCAACATGATAACCATACACATACATACATTCGGTGAGGGTAAATATTTACATACATGTTAACCATACAAATACTAATGTTAACTGACAATTAAACTTGTATTAAATGTCATTCCATATCTAACGAGCATTTCATATATTTTCATATTATTTCATCTTGATTTAATAAATTTTACAATATGACGTGCTCATCAAACTTGAGCCTTTATTGTCAAACACTTTAAGAGTCTGATAGTCGCTTTTCCTTAAAAGATATCAGCCAAATTTAAATGCAGTTTTTATTACAGCCATTCTATATTAGTGTAGTTACAACTTTGCAAAACTAAAACTCTAGACTATTTTATGGCACAGTTTCTTTCGTGCAAGCATTTAGAGTGAGGCTCATTCTCCAATTCTGATTCTAATGTCGCAGTTTTTTCTATCCTTCTTTTATACACATCATTAGCTACTTTTTATACCATGTGCCCATTAAGCAAAAAAGGATGCTTTATCGCAAGCGAAGCGAACCGGGGTTAGGCGAGCAAAGCGAGCAAAGCGAGCAAGGGGTGGATCAGTTTGATATCGCTTAAAATTTTAGTTTGCTGTGAATAACATGAATGATTACTTGTAGTTAATTGGAATAGGTCCATATTAATTTCAACTATAAGAGGTACATTAAACAAATGGGGCAAAAATCATTCTTTATAATCGCAAAAAGATCGGTAAAGTAAAATGCATTTATTGGCTGTTTTAACTTTTAAGTAATACAAGATCGTAAAAGTATGTGACGTGTATTTCAACGATAGAAAGGCACTGGTCTTCTTTTTACGGCATGACCCGGCCCAACCCCGAAATCAATTCTTAAGGCCCGGTCATATTTTCAAAAAGGCTCGGCTAAAAACTATCAGGCCTGTTCCGGTTTTCACTTATTTTTTACGAATTTTCAATCCGATAATAAATTTCACATCGTATTTCCCTTCTCCAAATTGGTGCTGCATATTTTTCGGCAGAACACTGATGGAAAATTTTTAGTGCAAATGATCTTATTGTAGAGATAGAATTTATAATGGTTATAATTTTAAAACCATTCCCTGCAGTATAAGAAAAATTTAAAAATTATTTTTAAGCATTAGCACTGATTTTTAAGCTTAGTATGGCAAATAATAATGTTGCCTATTTTTAGGGTTGAGAAGTTTTGTTTACAGAGCTGTCAACTTCAATACAATTTTTGATTTCAAAACTAATATGTTTTGTTTCCATTTAATTAAACCCAAATTTGTCCAAATTAGCCTTTTAATAGGTGTAGAATTGTTTCATTTTGTATTACGCTATAGAGAAAGCACTTAAATTGTTATTCAAAACATGCACCGAAAAATTAACTCTTTTCTGCACATACAAGGGCAGCCCTACTAAATTACCCACTTAAATTCACAAATACTTTCGGAAATTAGAGCAGGTCGAGCAAATCCGACAAATGTTTTAGTTTAGAATCGAGGTGTGATGACTTGCAATTAACTTGAAAATCAAATAAAAATTTTATAATTTATCTGATGATGCAAAATTATTCCGAATATATTCAAGTATTTTATAAATATTTTGGTTTCACTTTAATTTTATACTAAACATGCCATTTCATTCATTTGTCTCTACCGAATTTGAAATCACTAGCTAAATGTCATGTGAATTTAATCCGTAAAATCTGGCCGAAAGTGAAGGAAATTCATTTCTGCAAAATCTAGCCGAAAGTGAAAACAGAAAAAGGCCTGTATATATATAAATCTGTTCGTCCACTCACTCTCTCACTCATGTATCTTTGTACAGGCCAAACTGCACGAGATACAAGTTTGAAATTTTGGGACAATAAACTAAAGACAATTTCATCGTGGCATAAGACGGCGCTTTGGAAAATTCGACCTGCAAGTGTGTCAAAATGGAGGTCAAAGTTTGCGTTTATTTTTAATGTACATTTATTGGTCTTTAGTCAAGCGACTGATTCTGAACAAGTGGAGCAGAGGGTGGTTTGTAAGACTCAGGTGCAAGAGTTTCCCGGATCGGGCAAGATGTTTTTTTTATTTTTTAATTTCATTTCATTAACATTTTTATAAATTTTACGATATTTTACAATTTGGTCAAAATCTGTTTACTATATCATATAGCTATCTTAGGAACAATCAGGATCATATTAAGCTATCTCAACCAAACTCAAAGATTCGCGTTTGCACGCCAAGTCTCAAATTTTTTGACAAATCTAGAATTTTCCCGCCAAATCTGGCGATTTTTCTAAAGTCCAATTGCAGGGGCAGCTGGCAGCGTGAACATAATTATTAATTTCTCTTTCAAAAAATGTTATATTTATTATATAAATTTGTTGCTTCTTATTACATTTAGCAGGAACTTTCCAACAACAAACAATTTTAAATTCTTCTCAAATAACTGATAACCGATAATAATTGCTTCGTACGAATGGTGAAAAAACGTAGTAGTTTGATTTGTATAAGAAGGTATCATGTCATTTAGCAGGAACTGATTACTGATTCATCAGAAGTAAAGAAGGGATTACTGACAAAAAAAACCTGACGAATAAACCCAATGTTGTAAAACGACCCTTTGCTCTTAAGTGACAGAAACTGCAGCTGAAATGTCTTCACTTGCAATTTTTTTACTATTACACGTTTGTTCTATTCTTACATATGAGCATGTTGTTATGATTGCATTTCAGAATAAATAAATTTGTGTGGTGCCCGGGTTACAAAATATTTGTTTATAGATAGAAATTGAGTTTCCGAAATTTTAGGTTGTCCTAATTAACAAGTGTCAAAATTATTGAAAAATAACAGTTATTTATGTTTGCGTTAAAGAAGACTATCCAAGAAGAAAATATAAGAAGTGCTTCTTTTTTCAAGCTTCAATTCCGCGATGCAATGCATAAGAGCAAAATCAATTAATGAATAAAAATTAGCGTCCGCCCGAGCTTTAGTAAATCACTTATATCATATACAGGGGTGCCACAGAAATCGAAACCAACAAAAAACCAATTAAAAATCAAGATGTTCAAGATGATCTTTACATCCCCATCAGTTTGGCCGGAGATTTGATCAACTTCACTGATATAAAGCTTGTTATGCATCAAAAGTGTTACTGTCAAAAGTGTTTCGAGGGAGGGCAAGGGGGGCAACCGCCCCAGGCGCCAAGATATTAGGGGCGCCGATATTTCAAAAAGAGTTTGAACTTAGAAAATATTTGAGGGGTTGAGCCTGAAATTAAATAAATCAGACAACGAAAAGTGCGAAAACAATTTTAATATGTGGCTGCATATGATAGCAAAAACATAATCCGAACCGGATTATGAACCGAAACTTTGATATTATATTTATAGTCCGTGAACCCGAGCCTAGGCAGAACCAATTTCTTAAATGCGCAGTTGCTTACTTGCCCCTTGTTCACTGCTCAAATGTTCAGTTGCTCACTCATATGGCTCAGCTTTGTTTACTGCTCTTAGCACCTCACGCAACTAAACAAAAACAAGTGGCAAATCTTATTACTTATTTCAATATATAGAAAAAAACTTTACAGAAATTACTTGTATTACTTTGAAAACATTAAATCGTCTTAACTACCGTTCTACTTGTCCGATCTTGATGCGATTCGGTGGGACAAGAGATAAGACTAATAGATAACGTTAATTACCGTAAAAAACGTATAATCTTAAAAACAGTATGTGTGGTGGTTTTTCGCGATTTCCGGGGGCGGAGGGGGGCGTGGCTTAATTTTTTTTTATTTATTTATTTTTTTTAATTAATTATTTGTGAACGACTAAAAGCAGTCGGCAAAGAAGAAAATTACGTAGTAAAAAAATTAAGTTAAATATTAAAAATAAAAATAAAATTAAATATAAATTATGAACTGTAAAGAAAAAAATTTAATCTGGGGTATGCAAAAATTATAAATGATCCAACATTTGTTGCCAGGATTGGAGAAAACCCAGAAAACCCCAACCAGATCAATAAAGATTAGTGTTGCTATTAGTAATAGTATGAATGTTAGACTAGTATAAAGTAATATAACAAGTTATTAGTATTAGTAAGGTCACGGATTTAACGAAAGGTATTGGAAATACCTTTAGGAAAGGGGAAGGGAGAGAGAGTTCTGAGGAGAAAACGTGAAAGAGGCTATTATAGTTAGTGAATAAAACACGAAACGAACTGTGTGAAGCGTAATCAGTTGTGCATGTAGATAAAAATCCCACAAAAAATACCTCTACACGAGGTAAAAGTCTAGTGACGAAAGCAATTTCTAGCCCCAAAAATTTCTGATATCCAATTTTGTGACGAACAAAATTCAGTTTAATTTAAAAATTTTAAATAAAAATATAAACTAACAAAAAAAAGCGAAAATTGGCATTGTGCACTGTGAGCAAAAAGGGTGAGCTTCTAAGTACATAAAAATTACTTTTTGCGCAGTGCCTCAAACACACCTTTCCAATGATATATACAACATATCTGTAGCTTCTATGGTTTGAAAACTGTTGAGGTTTCAATTTTGGCGGGATGTTGCGTTTTCCCGCTAAACTAGCGGGATTAAATTCTTTCGACCAACGTTTAATATAACCAAGTACTCATTAACTATAACTATGGCGTCATTAACTATAGTGGAGATGTGCAAATTGAACCATAATTTGCAATCAAAAAAAACTCCAAGATCCTTTACAGATTTTATACGTTGGCAAAGGGTATTGTCAATCATATAAGAACCTAAAGAGGGCCTAGTACGACTAAATGTGATAAACATACACTATTGACAGAGCACCATAGTTGCATAGCGTTCAAATCGTCTTGCAGACGATTATAAAGAAGGGGATCATTGTATGAAAAGATAAGCTTTACATCATCCGCATACATTAAAATATAAGAATGAGAAAGAATGGTGGGTAGATCGTTAATGAACAGAGTAAAAAATAAAGGCCCCAAGTGACTACCTTAAGGTACACCAGAAGTAACGTGAACCGAACTCGAAACGGTTGACCTAAGACTAAGCACTTTTTGGGTCCTACCTTTTAATAAGGTGGAAACCCGACGTAAAAAGACGGGAGGAAAACCTATGCAAGTAAGTTTGTAAAGTAAAAGGTCATAGTTCACAGAGTAAAAGGCTTCACTGAAGTCAGGGTATATGACATCCGTTTGCTTTTACTCTGAAAATGCATCATTAACAAGGGAGATAAATTAAAGCAAGTTGGTCGTAGTGGACCGACCCTGAATAAAGCCGTGTTGAGCAGGGGAAATTATCGATTTACAGCTGCAAAGAAGAAACAAGGATTTTTTCAAATGATTTAGGAATGGCTGATAGCTTTGCAATGCCTCTGTAGCTCGAAATATCAGACTTACCACCTTTTTGGTAGAGGGGAATGATATTAGATTCTTTCCAAAGATATGGAAAGATTGAAGATTCAAGGGATAGATTAAAAAGCTTATGCAACGGAACAGCTAAAGAAGAACATTATTCCTTAAGGTGACAACTAGGAGTGTTGTCTGGCCCAAGAATGAAAGAAGATTTTAAAGAGCTAATAGAAGGTATTATAGTGTTATAAGAAATAGACGGAGCAAACATAGTGTTTGATTGAAAAATAGAATAAGCATAAGATGAGTTGGAAGTGGAGATTTGAGAATAGGTGGATTGAAATAAGTCAGCAAATAGTTCAGCGGCTGCAGAGTCGTTGGTGGCATTATCTATCCCATGAAGACTTGAACCAAGACTTGGACCAGACTTCTTATATTTTTTAAGATATCTAGATTTTATATTCATTAAATAAGAAAGTCTATGTTTAACCCTAGGAGGCTTTATAGAACCATACGATAAACCAAATTTGGAATGCACACATCTAAGACTGCATTTAGGGTCTCATAGAAAGAACTAAGGGCAATATCGATGTCAGTCGCTTTTTCCAAAAAGCACCAGTCGGTAGCAAGGATAAGTTCAGTAGGCAATGAATAATTTCCCTTGCGATAACAACGACGAGGTGATTGCTGACAAAATAGAGGTGGATTAAAAAGTCTAGAGATTGAGATAGATATTTTTAAGGGTAGAATGACGTAAATCTTCATGGATACTTAATGGGGATGCCCTAGAAACGGCAGTATTTGCGAAGTCATTAATAAAAACCAGATCAAGAATTCGATCATTACGATTTCTTATTGAATTTATTTGAAACAATGAGAGATCAAACAAGTTATCTAAAAAATTATCTTGGTTTAAGGGAACAAGATAATTTGTGCTACTAAAAAATGACCAAGAAATTTTAGGCAAATTAAAATCACCCAGCACAATAAATAAGTTGTTATCTTATCTTTATCTTTGACTTGAAGATTAATTTCTTCAATGAAGGAAAAATGCTGCAAGTAAACTGCCAGAGAAGCTTTTGGAGGGATATAAGAGCAAGTGATAAACATTGATCGAGTTGAACAAGTTACTTTGACAGCTACACTTTCAATAGTCACTTTAAAAGTAATGCGTTCTGACTGAAGTGCCGATTTAGTGGCAATAAGTACGCCACCACTTCGAGTCGGTCGATCATTTCTATATAAAGATAATTACTTGACATAACTTCAGAATCAGATACTGTAGGATTTAACCAAGTTTCTGACAAAGCAATTATATCAGAATCCAAGGACATACTATCAAATATAGATTTTTGAGCTTAGTAAGGAGGCCCCTAACATTTTGATAATGAATACCGGCAAAATCGGGCCGCAGGTTTAGGTTTTTGAAGCCGTACCTGTGGACTAATGTTCTCTGGAGCTGCCGGCTGTAAGAGAAACAGGCAAGGATTCACTACGCCTTTTGGGCTTAAACTCATAAACAATCATATGTGGTGGCCAAAATTTTGGAGCACAAATGACAGTAAATGAGTCGTGAGGGACACTTATTTTAAAAGATGCTATTTCACGGGCAGTAGCAAAATTATATTTAGTGATTGAGACATTAGCTGAGACTTTGCTAGAAATGTATGCCGCTACAGATTCACAAGTAGTGTCCGAGGATAGCATAGCATAAATAAAACAAACTTGACCTGCGTGGGGTCTATGGAAATCTGTGTGCCAAATTTGGTCACTCTATCTATTTTAGTCTCTGAGATCCTTTTGTTTATTCCGACGAGCATATGGTTTATCGCGACGTGCGGGGGCGGAAGGGTCCGTGATAAAAATTTAAAACAAACTTGATCTGCTCCAACGCCATTGTGATCTGCGTGTGAAAATTTGGTTGCTCTATCTCTTATAGTCTCTGAGATAGACGCGTTCAAAAAGACGGACGGACGGACATACACGCATGGCTATATCAAGAATATATAAACTTTATAAGGTCGGAGATGCCTTCTTCTCCCTGTTACGTACATAAAAGAACACAATTTACTTACTTTGGGAGGGCATTAAGCAGGTAATTTTGATCACCAATCATGATACCTGATTACTACTTTTCACATTCAGCTGGAAATTTGTAACAATCAAAATATCAAATTTTGGTATCGGTATCACAAAAAATGTATCCTACAAATAGTGTGATACCTGATACTCATTTAATAAACAATGAACGAACGCTGAAATGAGATTTTTCACAAACATAGTAGGCTGATTTAATAAAATGGTATCAATTCATTCAGCAGGTACCGACTACTGATTCATCACAAAAAAAGGAGCGATTATTCATTGAAAAACCTGCTGAATGCTTCCAATGTCTCGTTGCTGAACTAAATCACCGTGCTCAATACGCTACAACATCAGTAGAAGACTAACTTTAATATGATATTCTAAGAGTAAATTGAAGCTAGCTAATCGAAGAATGCTCTTTAAGTTGATCACTATATTCTGCAGTGCAAAAAAACGGCATTTGGCAATTCGTTGCAAGTAAATTTTAATCGCTTAACTAATTTTAGTACTGAACAATATGCAATGCCCACATCGTTAGAAAGGTAATAGAGTGCTCTTTATAATTATAAAAAAATTTCAAAATAAAAACACTTTTTTTTTGGTAAATTTACGCTTTTTAATTTCGTGTTACCATATGGTAACGCTGGGAAGTACAGGGTACAGGTGTTTTCCATACATTTTAAACGCGTTTCGGTACTGTTTTGTTCGTAAAATATGATTGCTCCTTTGGCAGCCATATAATATAGTAAGCCGATTTGATCCAAATGTCATCAGGATGTATAAAACCAACTTAAATGCATATTCTGTGAGTTTGGTTGAGATATCTCAAAAGACAAAAAAGTTTTCTATACTATGGGTGAATTTGACCCCGATTTTCCTATGACTATAGCTGTCATATTGCACCGATTTGAACAAAATTTGGTCATATATATATTGAAGGAGCCCCCTGTTGGATAAAGCTGTGTATATTAGACTTTTTCGCAAATATTCGTATTTTGTATTATTAAAAAACCTGTACCCTGTTATTCCCAGCGTTACCATATGGTAATCCTGTCGATTATCCTGACAAGGACGAACAAAAAGAATGTCTTTTTCGGATTGAGCGACCTCAAATTTGTCTGTCCTGAAAGTTTTATGAAGAACTCGATAAATAGTTGCTCAGGACGATTCGGGTTTAATTTGAAACTTTAAGTGAACTTCACAAAATCCCACAAAAAACCCCTACACGAGGTAAAAGTCTAGTGACAAAAGCAATTCCTAGCCCCAAAATTTATTAAACCCAATTTTGTGACGAACAAAGTTCAGTTTAATATACAAATTTTAAATGAAAATATAAATAAATAAAAAACGATTGGCATTGTGCACTGTGCGCAAAAGGGTGAGCTTCGTTGTACAAAAAAATTACTTTTTGCGCAGTTCCGAATGCCAATTTTCGCTTTTTTTTGTTAGTTTATATTTTTATTTAAAATTTTTAGATTAAACTGAATTTTGTTCGTCAGAAAATTGGATATCAGAAGTTTTGGGGCTAGAAATTGCTTTCGCACTAGACTTTTACCTCGTGTAGAAGTTTTTTTTGTGGGATATCAGAAATTGTTGCAATTGCTTTTGCTTTTGACATTGTAACTTTATCATTAAAGCAGGATAATAATAAAATATATTAATTTAGGTGTTGAATTTCTTTCATATTTAAAAAAATTATTTTATTTTATTATAAAGAAAATTAGGCGGCTCCGCCCCCTGCTCGCTTTGCTCGCGTTGCTACAGCGATCATACTCTTCTGTCCAAAACCCCGTACTTACTATGAAAAAAAAAGTTTTTCATACTAAGACTTGGACTTCGTCCGATTGGTCATATGAAAGCTATATGATATAGTGGTCCGATTTGAACCAACTTTGGTTGAGATATATAAAACTAACTCAAATACATATTCTATCAATTTGGTTAAAATATTTTATTAAACAAAAAAGTTTTTCATACTAAAACCTAATTTTGACCTGATCGGTTCTATGACGGCTATATTATTTAGTGGATTTGAACCAACTTCGGTCAGGATATATAAAACCAAGTTAAATGCATATTGTATTGGATTGGTTGGGATATCTCATAAAACCAAAAAGTTTTTCGTACTTACACCTCCCACTTACACCCCCGTACCTCATGACCCCAGGTGAATTCGAAAAAGTTTTCGTATTCCATTTTGTAAGTTAGGACTAAACCTTTCGATCGGTTAATAACTCAATCAGATCGGACAGTCGTAGCAAATTTTCCAACTTAGCTGTATATATTGTTAGTCGCCTTTCGCACCCTTCGTGCTGCTTTCTTCACTAGCGCGAACTGCCGTCCGCAGCTACTATATTAGTGATAGTAAATTTTGCTGTTTGATTCGATGAGAGAGCGTGGGCAGTAATTAAAACTTGAATAACTCAATAACATGATTATGTTAACATATTACATAACAAATTGGCGTCCGATCGGCCATGGGCTTCTGTGGCGTAGTGGGCTGAGTCGGAGAGCTGATGAGATGGTTGGTCAGCCGGGCGTGAGTTCAAATCGTGGCTTGAAATAGAGTACTGTAACAGTATGGCAAGTCACCCTGTGTCGCTCAATTGGTTGAGCCACCGAAGTTTTAAACTTTCTTTATAAAATTGAGTCGTGGGCTCAACTCTCGGCTCCGTCAATTTTTTTTTTTAATTTTATGGTTTTATTTTAAATTTTTTTTTTTGTTTTGTAGATAGTTTTTTTTTTGTCATGTACGTTAACAGTTGTAACACACATATATGTGTTTTATATGTATGTGTGTTCTTAACAAATCTCGGAAATCCACATTTCGCTGGGAAAAAATCAAGTCTTTAAGATATGTATATTAACCAAACTAACAGCATATGCATCTGGGCTAATTTTTATACCCTGAGCCCATTGAAAATGGGCAAAAAAGGGTATAATGTGTTTGGCAGAATGTATGTAACAGGCAGAAGGAGGGGTGGCAGACCCCATAAAGTATATATATTCTTGATCAGGATCAACAGCCGAGTCGATCTAGCCCTGTCCGTCTGTCTGTCCGTCTGTTTGAACGCGTCGATCTCAGATACTATAAGTGCTAGAGACTTCAAATTTGGAGTGCAGGTTTGTAAATACCATATGCAGGTCAAGTTTGTTTCCAATTTTTGATAACACGCCCCTTCGCCCACAAATTGCACAATACAATATACAGGCGCAATTTTTGACATAGCACTCCCTAACTGAACAATCAGTTAAGAAGTATGCGTATTAAACGACCCTAAAAATTTCAAAGCGATTGACCCATAAATAGAGAAGTTATTTCGGAATTAACATTTAATTCAATAATTACATTTGCATGGCAAATCAAACGTGCGAGCGAGACAGCATGTTCACGTTTGTATGCAAGGCGCGCACAAAGACAGAACGAATTAGTACCCATTTTTTTTTTGGTACCAAATAAGAATCAAGCGATAAGCAAAAATATTATCGATATCATGTAATGAAAATGATAATGTATAATTTATGTATATACAAATATACAATTTGATTGAAATATAATTGTGTTAATATTTAAATATGTATTTTTGCATGGCAAAAATCAGCAGAAGCTGATAGCTATGCATGAAATTGCATGAGAGAAAAAGCGATCATTTTGCAGCACTACTTTTGCATCTTTGCCGAGCACTGAAAGTGGCAAAATAATAATTTTAATTATTAATATTTCCGATTCCTTACACATATATATAATAAGTATCTGCTTATTATCGTTGTAAAAAAGAACTTAGCATTTTCCGCTTTAAGAATCTCATTAAATTAGACATTGTCTTTTATTTCAAATTTCGCGGGCACTGCAGCAGCCTATGGCAGGCTCGAATTTGTTGCGTAAGAGGGAAAGACTGAGAGAGGAAAATGGGTGCTGCCAGATTGCAGGCTGAGCAAAGTTGTAGTTTGTGGCTACTCTTGACAAAGCTACATCGATTGCAAGCGATTACGATTACGACTTGCGATTTACCAATTTATCAATTTCTAATTAATTTTAAATAAGTTTAATATAATACCGAGTGGTGTATTAGTTCAGTGAGGCATTTATAACGTAGTCTGCAGTGATAAGCACAGTGATTTAAGAAAACCGAAAGTAGTTTCGCGTGTGTAATTTGTATACCCTGCCCGGGGGTAGGCGAGCGAAGCGAGCAGGGTTCGGTGCCCCCTTGTTTTTTTTATTCATGACCGAAGTTGGTGCAAATCATACCACCATATCATATAGTAGAATATGCATTTAAGTCAGCGATGTCCAAAACTTGAAAAGGCAGCCACGCGTGGTTGGCAAACCAAACTCTGCCGGCGTCGCAGCCGACACATGTATAGAGAGAGAGAATATGTGTATTCTATAAATAAAACGCTCGGCAGCTTGCTCTCGCACGATGCGCGTGTTCGGCTGCACTACCAACTTTGCCACGGGGGTTATGATGAAACAAAGGGGAGGGAGAGAGATTTAAAAGTTTTAGGGATGCAGACAAGACATTTTTTAATATTTATAGCTGACAAGGAAGAATTCAAAAATCCTGACAACAATAAAATTGATAAAACTTCGCTAAACTTAGCATCTTATACAGTTGCAATACATATATGCTGCGCATCGATTTAATTTGTTTTATGTTTGTATCGCACGAACTTTATTTTTTCAGTGTAAAGCAGTACAACGTCACGTTGCCTTCGGGTTTCGCTGCTTCGCACACAAGCGCAAATCCTTCATTGTGTGAGTTTGGACACCACTGATTTAAGTTAACTAATTATTTTTAACTTAGTTTTTGCCTTAGGAAGTACGGGGTCTCCAACAGTCGAGTATGCTCGACTGTAGCACCGGCCCCCTAGTTTTGTCACATTTTATCTAGCGATTGTCTTGTAACGGCTTTGTAGAAATGCCCAGATACTTCTGAATGTAATATCTATGAAATAATGAGCTTTTAAAGAATAGGAGAAGAGCTAAAAATTAGCTTTATTGCAATATTGCCTTAGTTTTAAGCATGTATGTAAGTTTGTATCATATATAAGTACGTATGTGTATATTGTTCTCTGTTCACTTTTTCCTTCATGTTCCAATAAACGAATATCAACTTTATGTCAACAAAGCAATCAAATGTTATCTATTTTATCCGGTGTGTCTGTGTATTACTTGTGATGTCGACTATATCGTATATATATATACATAAGTACGAAGATGTCAAGGTGGTTTCATTTTGTGTTTTTATTGCATGTGCGTATGCATAAAGATCCAGTGCTCATGTTAAACATAGCAAATGTGATGCAAAATTATTGCATCAACCAGTTCGTGTTGCGTCTATTGTTGTGGTGCAAATATATATGTAATTGTCTCGCATAAGTCTGTGTATGTTAGCAACACAGCACTTTCTATCACGTTTGTAAATACAACATAAATATCTATTTTTACGAACACAGATAAAAAGGTCCTTCAATCTGTTGCTTTCTAGTAGATGAAATAGCATAGCACGTTTTTTTTTTTATTTGATTTGATCTGTGAGATGGGTATCAGCTGAATCAAAAGAAATAATCACAACTTCATATTTAGGTAGCTGCTTACTTGAAAAGTCCATTTTCACTTCTTATGAACTAAATGAGACTAATTATTAAACTTAATTTTAATCCTAAAAAAAAAAAAGCAAGTTTAACAATGTAGCACTTATTGGTTAGCACAAATTGGTTAGCTATCCATCTTTAGCCATACAGGATAAACTGTTCATACTTTCTTAGCATAGATTTCTGGGTTAACACACAAGTTATTTTCTTTTTAAATTAATTATCAAGTTGAACTATATTTTTTCAAATCTTTTCTAATGAATTTCGGAGTGAAGATGTTTATGCAATCAATTTATACCTATAAATACTGAATTAAGTGTGGGAGGTTAAGATAAATCGTTGGTCATCGTTAATCAACTGTAAAAAACATTGCTCCGATAATCCTAAGTGTTCTGGTAATAATAAAAATTAGTTCACGAATTGATAAGTGAATTAAATTTTATTGTATTATATCAATCTAGATTGCAAACCCTAAAATTTAAATGGTCCATTAATTCTTTAACATGTATTAAATGAACTTTTTATGACAACTAAACTTGCTCAAATATTTTTAAATAATTGTTTAAATAATTTTATATTATTTTTGAATGTCAATGCAAAACCTTTTGGCGCTTTGAAACGTTCGTTATAAATATCATAATAGTGCATAATTAAACTTCATGACAGCTGTTTTTGTCTTAAGTTGATAACAAAATTGCGAAAACTTGAGTAATAACATTTCAAGTCAAACCTAATAAAATGGAATGTAAGTCGCAACAGTATGCGATTAACGGAGCATAGCTAAATATAGGATTTGAAAACAAAAAGATACAAGTTTTGAAGTTATTATTCAAGCATCTAGCGCTTCGATTTTATTTTTTTAATTATGCTCTCAAAAATATTATCTGCAAGTTTCCAGGTATATTATGTTTCCCATCTGTTGTTTATTTTCTATTATCTTTTACATTAACAAGCATGCACAAATTTTTAAAACAAACATTTTATCCTTGCTTGTTCCATTTGTTAAAAAAAAAAATTAAGAACAAATTTCATTTTATTTTATCGTCTGCTTATTATTTCTTTAATATGCGATTTTTGGTTTTATTTTTTTTGTTTATTTTTACATTTATTATTAGCCTTTATTGCTACCACAAAATATATTCTCATATACATATATATTTATTTAGTTATGACTACTTAGATAACATCATTAACTCGAATAGTTCTTGGCAGTTATTTTGCATATTAATTTAATTTTAAAATTTGCTTTCGCTGCTTGCGCTTTCTTTGATTTTCGTTTTATTTCAATTGTTTCAGTTAAAGTGCGATATTTGTGACATCTATACCAAATAATATACACATTGTACATACATATATTTTGCATATATTTCTATAATATCTTTCACAAATTTGCAATTACATCATATTTTAATGCATGTTTTCATGCTCCGACTTCTTTGATTTTCACCGGTCTACACACCACGGGCGGCACCCAAACATTAAAACATATTTATTTTAACTAATTAGTACAAAATTAGAGAAACACACACTTAAAACATTTTAAATTCATAGGGCACCACCTTGCGTTTGGGTTTGCACACAGTTTTGTTCTGGGTTGTTTTTTTCTTTTTTTGGTTATTCGCTCTGATTGCAAAAATATAAATTTATATTATAGATATAATTTTGTTGGCATTCACAACTTATTAAATTTTCTGCAATGTTTATCAAAAGTTTTTTACATTTATTACTTTGCGCCTTTTTAAAATATGTTAACAGATTTTGAAGCTTAATTGATTTAAATTAATATTTTTAAATATTTTATTAAATAACTACTACATTGAGACAGTGTATGTGTGTGTGTGTTTGTGTATGATCCAGTGAAATTTGAATTTGCATGCCGTGCGCATTGTATTTGTAGCTTTTTACTATTTCTATTGCTTTTGCATGTGTTGCAAAAATTCATATTATTTCTTGTTAATTGGCAGTGCAAGTTTTTTGTGTTTTTACTTTGTGTTGATAGCAACAAAAAAGTAGAAAAAACTCAAACTGCAAAATGAAATCAAGACCAATATTTAACGGCGCAAAAGCAACACAAAAGAGATATTAGGTGTTCCTAAAACCAAGCAACCAATGCATTTAAATGTGAATGAGTTTGTTGTATTTATTTATATAAAACTTGAAATGAAAAATTTTGTTGCAATTGAAAATACAATTTATGAGAGTCCATTTTCGTTACATCGACAATCAGAACACCAAAATCGGAACACCGACGATCTGAATGCTTGTTTTCAAAAGCAACTCTCTTCGGAATCTCCAAAAATTTCTGAAACTTGTCTGACATACACATCCATGTTTTGAATATCGAACACAAATAAGATCGTTTACTTGCAAATGACATTTAGAAAACCTAATTATAAAAACACAAAATATGCAAACATTTTAAAACAAAATGATAAGCGAAGCAGCAACAAAGCTTTAAATTAGTGAACTATGCAACTTGTTAACAGATATTGTTAGTTCAAGTCGCATCCTCTGCTGCGGCCATCGCAAAGATACATATCTCCAGCTTCGGCCATTTTGAAGCTGTATGCTTATGGAAATTTGTAGATTTTGTGAGGCGTGTTTTATGTGTATGTGTCCGTGTGTTTGTTTGTATGTTCTATAAAATACGACGAGTTATGTACTATATAATAGCATATATATTGTGTGGTACCCTAAAACTCTCGAACTCTCAAACTCTCAAGTTGACTCGACTTACTAGACCGATTAAACGTCGCTCGCCTGCCGCCTTCTCGCTTGCACTTGCACACGCACTCGCTCTTGCTCTTGATTGTTTCATGGTTCACACAACGTCATTTCGCTTGCACTCGCTTGCACTGCCATCAGCTTTCGTTGCCGTACACGTCACCGTTACTGTTACTGTTGCCTGCCGCCTATTAACAGATCCCAAGCCGCCCGGGCTGCCAAGCCTCTGCCTCCACATACAGCGCCAACGTTCAATCCCAGCCATTCTCCTTGATCATATGCGCCAGCTCAATGATAAATTTACCCTCCTTGTACTTTTGACTGGACTCGTATGCATGCTCATATTTCCAGCCCAGGGGGGTCTTGCAACACTCGCAGTAAATATCAGCGACCGCATGCAATCCAGTCAACAAGACACGCTCCTCCGTCTGGCCACAGGCTACATTCACCACTGAATTAAACAGATACGCCGGTCCCTGGCTGCCCTGAAATGACTTTGAGATGAGCTCGTCGTGCGAAGCGAGATGCGCTCGACAATGAACACATGAGTAGGTCCGATTTGTGGACGGTAAGTAGGCTTGAAAGGTTTTCACCATTGTTGCTCTGATTTGGCTTCAGTTATTGCAAAAATAAATATAGTTGCTGCCGCTTGTTGCTATCTCTCGTTCTGTGGTGATGTTGCTTCTGCTGCGGATGCTATTGCGACTGTTACAAGCGTCGAGTGTTCGGCGTGTGGTTTGGCTTGGCTTTTAGCTGGTTGTTTGAAACTAGTCTTGGACTTGCTGTATCGCTGACAGAGAAGTGCACTATTTGGCTATAACTGGCCCGCTGCAAGAGTCAATAAAAATAAACATTAAGTATAAGTTAAACAACGAAGTATGCATTTATAGTAAATTTTTTAGTTTTAAATTGTTTAAAAATAATGATTACACTTATATATTTGGCCGGGTCAATCCGTTCGGGTGAGAAAAAAGGTGGAAATCGGAATCTACGATGTATTCTAAGGAAGGCTGCAAACCACCAAAATTTTGGTAAAGGTTCGGTTCGGCGGCTCGAACTTTGTTAAATTTAAAACAAAAAAATGTTTTCATTGTTTGAGTTTGTTCATTAAATTAAATTTTTTATTAATAAAATTCGGATATTTTATTTTTATCCGAAGTCTCAAATAGTTGAGTAAAATTAAAAAGACATAAAATTTATATAATTATTTTATTTTCGAACCGAATCTTTTATTAATAAAAGTGGTTCGGTTCAGATACGGGTTCGCGGGGTAAATATTTCCAAGGTTTCGGTTCATGATCCGGTTCGGGCTGCTTAAAAACCCGGATCGGTATAGAGCCGGTTTGCAGCCTTGATTTTAAGAATAAATCACTACGAACAATAAGTGTAAATTTCTAGTCCCCGCTGAGAAGCACAAGAAGTTATTCTAAACGTATTTCAACTATCTTTTACGGAATTTAATTTTGAGTAATTTTGAATATATGAGCTATATAAATAATATTCTGTAGTCAAGTTGAAAATAAAGTGTTTTTTTTTTTCACTTTAAAATTTTGAGTATGCGAATAAATGTTGTACTCAGTGTATATAAAATAAAATTTATTTATCGACTTGCCCTGTTAAGCTCACCTGCTTGGGACAGGACTAACAAACGCTTGTGCAGCTGTTGGGCGTTAACTGCGCCCGTTGCTTACAACGGACGGCGACGACGACGAAAACGACGGCGCCGCGGCAGAGGCAGAAGCAGCGACTGTGGCTGCTGTCATTGAACGATTATGTCCAGCGGGGGTCACAGAACAAACCTCAATGCAATCGCGACAGCGGCCGATGAGCATGGAGGAGGTGATGGCTTATGCCTGTGACAGTTGTCAGACTGTCTGCTTCTGTTCCACGTGCGGTCACTTTCCGTTTGTATATGTCTGAATATCAGATTTCCTGGTAAAGACAAAAGACAAAGGCAAATGATTATTAATGCATGTGCAGTTGTTTTATGCTTGTGTGTGTTGTCAGCCATATAAAATGCAGCAACAATACTAGTGGTTACTATGCAAAGCACAAGCAAGAGAGAGAGAATGAGACAGGCAGAGGCAGCTAAAAAGAGAGGCCACAATATTGTCGGTGCATTCCAATTATTGATTTACTTTTGCAAGTCTTTTGGCACCACCATATTGCAGCCAGTCATCGAATGTGGCCTATTAGGCGACTGGAACACAAATCATGGTACGAACCAGGGCAGAAGGGGCCCAAAATGAGGAGATGAGGAATAAACAGTTTCTCAAATGCATCTCTCACTAGCTCACACTCTCTCTTCATCTCTCACTACCTATCTTTGATGGCGGCCACCAAGTCCATAATTATGATGTTATGAAGGCGGCAGGAGGCAATCGGTATGCGGAATTTCAATTAACGTCTTTGAATTCACAATGATTTATGGACGCAATAGGCGCGTCATCGCTTTTGTGAGGAGACGGAAAATACACTCAGTTCCCTTTTACATTAAACAGATGGCTTCCAAAAACAGTACAAGACAAAACTCAAATTTTTTCATTGACATTTTATATTTTTGAATCCCTGTATTAAATTGCGACCGATCGCTCCTATGACAGCTATAGTATATAAGTTTAAAACTAGTTCCATTGGAGTTCAGTTCAATGATTAAACACATAAACAAAAAAAAACAATTTGTTAAATTATTTTTAATTGCTTATTATTTAGTAAAGCCATTTTAAAGAAATTCGACAAAAGAATTGGAGAATTCAACAGGTAACTTTGATCTTTAACTACTTTTTACATTCAGCAGGGCATTTCCAAATTTCGGTATTGGTAAAAGAAAATCAGTTTAGTTAAGTTCATTTAAAATCGTAGTAAGCTGATTTATAAA
The DNA here is from genome assembly GCF_004354385.1 of Drosophila innubila. NCBI lineage: Eukaryota > Metazoa > Arthropoda > Insecta > Diptera > Drosophilidae > Drosophila > Drosophila innubila. Next base: position 31,664,541 of record NC_047626.1, on the reverse strand, counting down.
AAAAAGTTTTCTTTTTATTCAGCAGGTACGGATTACTTATCCATCACAAGTAATTAAGCGATTGTTGACTGAAAAACCTGCTGAATGTCCCTAAAAAACATGAAAAAAGTCAGTTTTCAAGATGTGAGTTTTTGATCAATTTTAAGTCGATAAATTTTAAGAATTAACAAGTGTCCGATCGATAGATATTGAACTCTATTATAATTTTGTGTTCACTGAGTACAGTTATATCAATTTAAAATCTCCAAATTTTTAAAGTTTTCCATATTTCCCTTTTTACAAAACTTAATTTCGGTGCAATTTTTGTCACCGTGCGAATTATGCATTTTTACGATTTTTACCAAATATTTTCTAAAAACGTTATATTCAATTAAAACCAAGGTTGCAAACCGGTTCTGAACCGAACCTCGCAGAACTGCTGCTATTATTTTCACCGAAACTGTATGGACGCAAGTGCGTGTTGAAATTGCATGGAAGTACGCTCCATATTCCACAATTAGCATCCCTATTTCTTTTGCTGTGGTTGCCAAGACATCGGCTTCATCATTGCTTTTGTCGGTGCTTTTGTTCAATCTTCAATGCAAATTAGCTGTTGACGCGAACGTCGCAGACTGAAACAAAGCAACAGGAGCGACCGGGAGCGCGAGTGGGAGTGAAACTGAGAATTGTGAACAAAGAAGCTACCGAAACGGGGGCAACGCAAAAGGGAAATGCATTTGGCCAGGGTGGCTGTTGCTGCCTTGGCCAGACAACAAAGAGTTGAATGATTTTTCGACACAAAGGAACAATTAACTTATATATGTATTTATTTATGTACATATATACATACAGCGCCGTTTCGAGGGGGGGCAAGGGGGGCAACCGCCCCGGGCGCATAATATTGTTGCAATTGGTAATAAATGTCTGGCATATTTCTGTATTCCTTTGCTAATGTATAATTACATAAGTCCCAACTACCGTTATATTTATCCGTTCTTTTGTATAGTTGATAATTAAAAAAGAGAACGTTTAACACAGAAAATATAGTTTTATCATAAACTAGGCGGCTCCGCCCCCTGCTCGCTTTGCTCGCGGTGCTACCTACAGTCGAGTATACTCGATGGTAGCGATATGATATAGTAAGCCGATTTGAACTGTAAGGATGTATAAAACCAACTTAATAATATTCTGTCAGACTTTTACGGTATCTCATAAAACAAAAAGTTTTTCATACTAAGACTTGATTTTCACCCGTTCGTTACTATGACAGCTATGTGATATAGTGAGCCGATTTGAACCAACTTAGGTAACAATGTATAAGACTAACTATATGAATATGCTATAAGTTTGGTTATAAGTTTGGTTATGATATCTCATAAAACAAATCGGTCCTATTGGCGCTATATGATATAGTGGTCCGATCCAAAAAAAAGAAACAAACTTGATCTGCTTGCAATATAGAGGAATCTTCATACCAAGTTTGGTGTCACTAGCTCTTAAATTGTTCTTATAATTTGGATTTCAAATTTTCTATGTCGATTTTTTGGCGACAAAGGCGTGGCCAAATTCTGAAACAAACTTGATCTGCTTGCAATATAGAGGAACCTACATACAAAGTTTGGTGTCTCTAGCTCTTAGTCTCTGAGATTGAGGTATTCATACAGAAGGACAGACAGACAGACACACATGGCTATATCGACTCGGCTCAAGAATATCTATACTTTATAAGGTCGGAGATGCCTCCTTCTCCCTGTTACATACATGAACACAATATACCCTTTTACTTATTTTTTAAGTAACGGGTATAAAAAGTACAAATCGTATTCGCGTAAAATTATAACCATTTTAAAGGATATTTAATGCACAACATTTATCATTTATTCGCATCAATAGCAGTCCTTTGCTGAAATCTGAGTTTGAATTGCTTGTCGCGAAAACCACTTCTGTTATTGTCCCGGACGAACACGTCAGTTTTTTTGCAAAAATCTCGAAAGCGAGTTGTTACCCAAAATCGACCTTAGCACCAATTATAGGACTAATCAAGAGCTACAATAAAGTGTAAAGGACTTTTAAAAAACCGTCTTATTCAGGGGTGCCACAGAAAACAAAACCAACCGAAAATCTCGCAAAAATGTATGGAGATTTGGGAGAAAATCTCCCAAAAATGTATGGAAATTTGGGAGACTTTCAGTTGGTTTTAGTAATGTAAATCGCCACAAATAAGTATCGATTTGTCGATATATCGGAAAATAGTAGATCGAGTTGCAAATATTGAGTTTTCTTAACAAGTTTTTTTTTTTAATTTAAAAATGCAATTGTAATCACAAGATACACGCATACTTATCTTATCTTATTTTTCTTGAATCGTTTTTATGCCTTATTCATTTAACGATTTTTATTAAATTTGAGTATGTTGTAGTACGTAAAATTTTGCGTTTTTTGGTAGATGACACATTCATTCATTGGCAAAGGGGTTTGGAAGATATTACCTTTTTATTGAATATACACATATATCCTGACCAAAGTTTGTTTAAATCGGCCCACTATATGATATAGCTGTCATAGGACCGATCTGGTCAAAATTAAGTCTTAGTATGAAAAACTTTTTTGTTTTATGAGATATCGTAACCAAACTGATAAAAATATATAAAACTTGGTTTTATATATCCTGTCCAAAGTTGGTTCAAATCGGATCACTATATCATATAGCTGTCATAAGTAGGACCGATCGGGCGAAAATCAAGTTTAGTATGAAGAACTTTTTAGTTTTATGAGATATCGTAACCAAACCTATAGAATATGCATTAAAGTTAGTCTTATACATCCTTACCGAAGTTGGTTCTAATCGGTCAAGTATATCATATAGCTGTCATTGGACCGATCGGGTGAAAATTAAGCCTTAGTATAAAAAACTTTTTTGTTCCTGTTTATAAATTCAAATCATCATAAACAATAAAAAGTGTCGATTGATTCTTAAAATGGAATTCGAAATGTATCAGTTTCTATTATGTTTTTGCTATCATCAGCAGCCACATATTAAAATTGTTTTCGCACTTTTCTTTGTCTGATTTAATTAATTTTAGGCTCAACCCCTTTAATTTGTTCTAAGTTCAAACTCTTTTTGAAATATCGGCACCCCTAATATCTTAGCGCCCGGGGCAGTATTTTTGAGGTTGATAGAGGTAAACAATCATATATCTTAAGCCGTCCATCCTTCAATGTACTGTAATAATGTAATGTGAGATAGAAAAGTAGCACCTTTCCAACGGTGTATTGCACTACAAGCTCGGATAAAAGTTGAGTGTAAAAATATATGGACTTTTCAGATTTTTGCAATTTCAACGTACTTTGAACGAAAATTACTAAGTCATATTGGTATAAAACTAATTACATTTGGTATGCAGTTTCAAAAAACATTTAATTTTTCGTCTTCTGCATTTTAGTGTATAAAAATCGAGAAATATTTAACTGAGTTTTTCAACTTTTAAGAAAAAAAAAACCATCAAATTGCGGACAGTATTTGATCATTTTTAATTATTTTTTTTTCTTAATTTGTTTACGTATTTTAATCGGACCGCAGATCCGAAAGCCTTTGAAAAGTGAACATTTCAAGTCCAAATTAAACATAATTGAAAGCGAGCTTGGGAAAGTTATATTGCGCTATGTGATAATTTTGTTGACAGGAGCGCCAACTATGTTACAGTTGTAAACAAATTTTTAAAGGCGTCCAATGACATTAGCTGCAGCATGTCTATAGAAATCTGTTTTTTGCATTCTCATTTAAATTTCATCCCAGTTAATCTGGACTAGTTCAGCGACGAACAAGGTGAACGGTTTCACCAAGAAATCGCTACTAAAGAAAAGCGCTCTGATGGCAAAAATAAAATCAACATAATAACAAATTACTGCTGCTCACTTAGCACGGATCGAGAGACCGTTGATACTCAGATTTAAAAAAAAAAGGGTCAAGTAAACATTTTTAAGTATGTACTAAAATTAAAAAAAAAAATATATTAATAAAATGAAGTTGCTTGATATATTATTTTTAATTTTTCTGTTCTTAGAGACATTTTCACTCTAAAAAAAAATTCTTTGAGAACTTACCATGAAGTGCTCAACAATATTACGATAGTGTTATAATGGCGCGCTCATCAACACATTGTGCAACATATAGTTTCAGAAAATGGACCCAAATTTTACTCGTGAAAATTAATTCTTTTTAAATAATAAAACAAGGCTAGGGGGTTTCTAACAAAATACTCTTCAAAAACATTAAGAAAGTCAAAAAATAAGAAATAAATAAAGACACAAAAAAAAATTTGTTTACATAGCAAATACTCAACTAGAGAATTAAAAACCTGCTAAGTCAAGTATGGCACATTTAAATACCTAAGAAACAAAATTAAAATCAGTAGACATTTGACGAAGCTATGGGCGTATTATATGTGAACCAAAAAATTCTGTTATGCAAAAAAATGTATTTAACTATACCTACAACAAACGCTATGTCCCATCCCAGAAGTCTTGTTTTGATTTTTTTAATTGTAACACAGTGTATTACTTGTAGCGCTGGGAATCAATGAAAGAATGTTAATTTAATTAAATTTAAACTAGTAATTTTAGAGCTATAAATTTTTTAATTAAGAAACTGATGATTTTTATACGCTGTGCCATTAAAAATGGTCAAAATGGGTATAATATGTTTGAGTGAATGTATGTAGCAGGCAGAAGGAAGCGTGGAAGGCCGCATAAAGTATAGTATATATATATATATATATATTCTATATATTCTTGAAAAGTATCAACAACCGAGTTGATTTGGCCGTGTGCGTCTGGTAAAACTTGTCGATCTCAGAGACTATAAATCTAGCTAATAAATTCTTCTGCGATTCCTACTGCATTCAAACGAAAATTTTTAAATGCATCAAAAATGTATTTACTGTGCTGACAAGCGGTACTGACTTTTTCTACTGATTTTTTCTGCAACATTTTTGCAGTATGTTTCAAGAACAGTGGGAGGACTAGGTGCCTAGATACGCCCTAGTGGCAGGCAGCCCAGCACACATCACTGCTTGTGTTTTTATCACTAGCGTGGACTTCCGTCCAAAGTAAAACCCCCGACTAAGGGTAAAGCATTCAACAGCTGATGAAACAACAAAATCTTATCAGACGACAAAAAAATAACACAAAATTTATTGCGTTGCGACGCCAGCGACACAGACGTCAGAAATAGGTAAAGAGAGAGCGAGAGAGAAGCGTCAACAAAAATAAAGCGCAGAAACAGCTGTATGGCTGTAGTGATTGTGCGACGCATGGGCACACACATGCGCAATACACCTCCTCTGCACGTGTATGTGTGCAGAATGATTACTCAGAAGCAAAACAAATAGAACCAGAAGGCAAAATGAAGTTCTTGTCTTCCAACGCATTCAAACAAAATAATAACACCAACAGGGAACAGCTGAGACCGAAATAAACAGCAACAAACGGGGGAACAAAAAGACCACGAATGAGAAATCAGATGAATGAACTTTAATGACGCTCTCTGAAGCTCTCTCTCACTCGCACTTGCCAATGTTTATCGCTCTTTGGAGTTGCTAAAAGACGCAATTTGTTTAGCAGCAGCAGCGCACAGACGAAAGCTATCTTTATATATATGTACATGTTTATACTTACGTATAGAAACACACAGATACAATAAATGCTTATTGTAAATAAAAAGTTCTTGATTGGGTTTGACTTTTCATATACGCTGTAGAGTGTGAATATGTACGACAAGTACATGGAACATTTAATAAGCCAAAATAAAAAAAAAAAAATAAAAATACAAACCATTGGAGCCCTTAATTGAACAGTAACAAAAATAAATTAAAAACATGTTTTTGTACAACTGATTGCACCAAGCTACAGTCAAAATCTGACATGAACCCATTTATATTTATAAATATGGGCACCATATGACACGAAACAAATCTATTTGCAAAGAATGCCACAACCGATATTTAAAAACATTTTCTAAAAGATAATGAATTTATATGTAATTCATTCATACACAGTTTTAAATTAAAACCAGTAGGTTTACAGCTATCAATTTTTGAATTTAAAAAAATTATGATTTTGGCGTCATTCTACGATTTTTTAGCTTAATAACTCGATGACAACATATAAACGAAACAATAATTTCGCTGTTTTTTTATGTGGGGTTTTTCATTCCGAGGTCGTTTCCAGTCTTAATAGGCCTTTACTTTGTAAAAGTCTAGTGACGAAAGCTTTTCCATGCCCCTAAATTTCTGATATCCAATTTTGTGAGGAACGATATCAAATAATACATACATACTCTTAAAATAAAAAAAAATTGGCGAATGCCAAACTTTTTCCATTCTTCCTGTATATGTACATATACTCCTTTCCGCCTTTGAAACCCGTCGTAAAGATTTCGTCACTAGCGTAGAACTGCCTCCAACAGTGATATATGGTTTGAGCCTACATTTACATAACTATATAAATTATGCGTCACTTAATATATATGTATTAATCTTTTAAAAATCCATCTAAGACGGCTGAGCGCAAACCCACCAAGAAAGCCCGATTTCAATTGAAGGTTGGTTTTTCTAAATTTTTCTGCACTTTCCACTCAAATTCCTATGCATCCATGTTTTCTGGCTAATCAAATGTATACTGTATCTAACCAAATGTATCGAACCAATAATGTCCATCCAATATCACCTCTATGAGGCATTGAAATATGATAATATGTCTCCCAATTAGACTTGGGTTGTGCATTAAATTACATTTTTTATTTAGGTATTTAGACAGATTTCCAGATAATCTGGACGATTAGTGAGGAACAAGGAGAACGTTTTCACCAGGACATCAGGATAATGGAAGAAAGATACAAAGGTCGGTGGGGCCGCCACATAATGCAGACTACTGTTAGACTTTAATAAGGGATTGTCCCGAGCAAACCCCAATAAGGAAAAACTAATTAGTTGATTAACAGCATATATATTTTTTCATATATCGTTCTTATAAAGGATTAAAAAAAAATTGTTAAAAACATGTAACAGGACCCTATAAAGTATATACAATACCGTGTTCTTGATCAGCATCAACAGCCGAGTCGATATAGCCATGTCCGTGCGTGCGAGCGCCTAGATCTAGATCTATAAAAGCTAGAGACACCAAACATGATATGCAGGTTCCTCGATATTGACAGCATATTTTTTTTTTTTTTTATTGGATCACTATATTATATACATAGCTGCCATAGGACCGATCGGTTTAAAATCCAGTTTCACTATAAAAACTTATATGATTTTTAAGATTTCTCAACCAATATGGTTCCTACAAAAAGTTATTTTCTATCTTAATTACCTAATCGCAACAAGATCGGCTAAACGGAACGGCAGTAATGGTAGTTTTATTTTAAAAGCAAGACAAGCTCCTAAAAATATGTAACGGGTATTCCTATAGTCGGGGTCCCGACTATGTTCCCCAGTGTATATCTTGTAAGAGACTCAGTTGGCACTGTCACTAATATTATCATATCCCTAATCGATTTACGCAGTGAGCTGCGTTGCAGTGTCCCCATTGTTGTGGTTTTTGCTACAATCTTGTATGTGTGTGTGTGTATGACTGTGTAAAAAGGGATGGAGGAAGGAGGGTCAAACAAAGCTTATATCAGTATACATATGAAGTATGTATGAATACGCGCATACATTAATTTGTATATACCTACATACATACATATCAATGCACTTTGATTGTTAATCCACATTCATGTGTTTTTCTACCCATGTACATAAATATGTACATACGTAAACAACAACACACTCTAATGTTTTTTCATTAATACCAACAAATATAACAACTTACGGTTCTGTTGCAGTTGCAGTTGCAGAGTTTTCTTATGTGTTGTGCGATGCACAGGCTTACAGACAAACACACACACACACAAAACGAGCCCGCAACGACCCACTCAGTAAATGGCACTTAATTGTGGTTTTTCACACCTATTTTATAATTATAATGCAAAACTTTTGCATTATTAAAACTTTCAATTTATTGAACCGAGTACACTATTTGTTTGCGTTTGCTCATTTTGCATGCTTTTTTGCTGGGGGGCGCTGAAGTGCTTGTGTTTATTTGGGGAACTGTTCCCGAGTAGAGCGTATTAGTGATGCAAAAAATAAAAAGCATCGATGCATTGAATATTTTGCGATGCTTTTGCTGATACCGATGTCTATCGATACATCGATGTTTGACAAAACATTGGTATTTTAATTTACAATATTGCGGATTTGCTTTCAGATAAGTATTGCACCGAACGAAAAATTGCTTTACGTTACACGCCCGAGCCAAAAGAGATTAGAAATTGATTAGCATAGGGGAAATTTGAGCAAATACGTTTAAAATATCATCATTAATTTCTTTAAATAATTTATTTTAAACATATTTTTTAAGGTCTTAATTCTGGCAATGGCCACAGATTAAATAGCCTATTTCCACGACAGCACATTTGGCTCATTCGACGCCATTTTCATCAATCGGCCGAATTTGGACTTCAATTCAGTACAAAATCCGAAAGATCATTTTGGCTCATTCATTATGAGTGTGAAGATTTTCTGTCATTCGCCCCGGCGAATTTCAGTATTTTTTTTATCGAACACGCGATGTTTATCGATGAAGTCGTGAAAAAAAAGCAATTATCCCTTTACCAGCTGTTTTCTTCAATAAAAACAATAGGCATTAAATTTGCGCCAATGATAATATCAAAATAAATATTAAAATGTTGTTATTGTCAGTTTTTTTATAATTTGTGCACCGAAACCTAACAGCTGATTTGCTTTAGGTGAATATCTAATGTCTTAGCAGCTTCACATTTGGTCGTGGAAAGGCAAATATGAGCCACATTCAAATGTGAGCAAATGTGGCAAATGTGAGTGGTCGTGGAAATAGCTTATTACACTGCAAGTTAAGGCACTGTATAAACATGGTAAATATTTGGCCATAAGACGTGTTTTTTTTAATTGTGATTTTAATATTGAGTATTTTTACAGTTTATTAAATAAATGAAGATAATTAAAGAACTATTTATTAAATAAATATATATACTAATGCAGAATAATTACTGTATACTTCCCAGATGGATATGACAGCTAAGAAGGGGCTGTGGGAATTGAAGCTACAGCACGAAAATAGTTTTAAAAGACAAAGACAAAAAAGAGCTGATAAGGTGTCAAATTGCAGCTTAAGCATAATAAACAAATAGTATTATTCTAAAAAAATTTGTGGTTTGGCGCCCTTTTTTTAATTTATCAAAATCGAATCAGTGTGCAAACAGGGTCGTTCCTGAAACGGACTCATATATACTTAAGCCAAATCGATAGCAAATCTGAATTTGTTTCAGAAATACCTCTAATGTATTTGCCACTTTGGCCACATTCGACATTTATTTATTTCGCATTGACTGTGCATATCGATAGTATTGATAATCAGCAAATAAAAGCCCGACAAAAAGTTGGCTGTGAACAAAAAGAAATAACATACTAACACACACATTGTACTGCACGCGCCTTTCGAAAACTTTGATTTAAGTTAAAGTCCAGAAACTGGATAAAGACTGTGGAATTAGTAAATTATATCCCATTAAGTTAATCTGCTAACAAAACACCAACATATAAAACAGTTGACAAGCGACCCTCCTTTGCAATAGCCGTCGTGTGAGGTAAGTGTAAATAAGTAGGCAAAACTCAAGGCCTCCTTGCCAGATTAATAAATATACATATATTGTTAGTAACATACATATGAACATTAAAGTTTCCCAGTAGTTCCAGACCTCAAGGAAAAGTTGTGGATTGTGGAATTGTCGAATAATCGATAGGGAAAACCTAGGGACATGTATGAAAAACGTTGAGGACTTTAACAAAAACAAACAAACAAAAACTCTCTAGGCATTCCCTAACCTTTTCCTTATATAAAACGTTAGGGACTTCTCGTGGAACTCTGCCGATAAGTCCCCAGGCATTGGGTGAAAAAAAATTGTTTTCAAATTAATGGTTTGATTTAATTTTTTTTTTTTTTTTTTTTTTTTATGTTGCTTTTTTCTTTTTCATTTATTTAATTTAACATTTTATTATATTTTATTTTTTTTTTTGGTCATGACTGAAAATATTAATTTTTTGTTTGTAGCAAGTCGGCGACTCTAACAACTAAGCCACGCGACTTAAAATTTCTTGCCTAACAATAATGTACCAAATGCCGCAAATCCTAAAGTGCGAACTAACATCGGCCAGTTGACGTTGGCAGAATTTTTACAAAGCTAACAACAACATCAGGGACAATGTTAGGGATAATCAAGCAAACGTACTTACAGATCTACAGGGTGTTTATGCACATTGTATTAATAATTTATGTCATCTCTTCCAATTGCACAAAAAAAAATAAATAAATCGTGAAAAAAGTTGCCAAAATATTGAGACTGTCATCGAGGAAAGAAAACGTATGTTTATTTATATTTAAACATATTTGTGGCATTTCTTCAAGTTATTTGGATCGAATATCGTCAGTAATGGACTTATGATAAGGGAACCATTCAATATAAGCATTTCATTTGCATATTTACATAGTTGAACAGCTGTTTCTAGCTCCAAGCTGTAAAATGTAAACAAACAGAATATGCATTTATCTACATACATACAGTGTCAAGTAATTGTTTTGACTAACAAATAAACTTCACATTTTTGTTTTCATTTGGAAAAAAAAGTTAAACTTGATTAATCTCAATGTTTTTTTTTTTCAGTTATTTTTTACGCGAACCAAAAGCAACTATAATAAAGTAAGGAAAATAAAATAAAAAACGTAAAGTACAAGGAAAGCTCATACATACAGTTAATCAAGCAAGTTTTTGACAAAATCAATAATTTACATATTTTTTTGCACAAAATGTATGTTTTTGATGAATTTTTGTCCTATTTCTTATTTTATCATTCTTGTCAACGGTTCTTAGAAAATTTGACAATTTTGCTATCCATAATGAAGTGAAATGTAATCGTAATCACTTGAAATATTTCCACACAAATGTCAACTGTCAACAATTTGACATACTGACTGTTGAACTTGTATTTCTGACTTGAATTAAACATATTTCCATCTCCCACAGAAAGGCGCACAGAAAGGAATGCTGTGGACGGTGCATCTGGATGGAGGTCCACAGCGTGTCAATCATGCCGCAGTGGGCGTGGGCGATTTCATTTATAGTTTTGGCGGCTATTGCACCGGTGACGATTATCGCTTCAATGAGCCGATCGATGTACATGTGCTGAATGTGCATTCGATGCGATGGACGCTAGTGCCACAGCAATGCGACAGCGATGGCGATCCCCTCAAGTATCCGCTGGTGCCGTTCCAGCGCTACGGTCACACTGTCGTCGCGCACAAGGAGCGCATTTACATTTGGGGCGGTCGCAACGATGAGCACCTGTGCAATGTTCTCTACTGCTTCGATCCGAAAACCGCTCGTTGGACACGACCGGCGGTCAGTGGCTGTCTACCGGGAGCACGCGACGGTCACTCTGCCTGCGTCATTGGCAACTGCATGTACATTTTCGGGGGATTCGTTGACGAGATCAACGAGTTCAGCAGTGATGTGCATGCGCTGAATCTGGAGACAATGGAGTGGCGTTATGTGCAGACATTTGGCGTTCCTCCCACGTATCGGGACTTTCATGCTGCCGTTGCCTACGAGGAGGAGCGTATGTACATCTTTGGGGGGCGGGGCGACAAGCACAGTCCATACCATAGCCAGGAGGAGACCTACTGTCACGAGATTGTGTATCTGGACATGAAGAGCAAGGTCTGGCATCGTCCCTTTACCGCCGGCAAAGTGCCAGTGGGTCGACGCAGTCACAGCATGTTTGTGCACAACAAACTGATCTTTGTCTTTGGCGGCTACAACGGATTACTCGATCAGCATTTCAACGATCTGTACACATTCGATCCCCGGACCAAACTCTGGAATCTGGTGCGTGCCAATGGCCAGGCGCCAACGGCTCGTCGACGCCAGTGTGCCATTGTCATGGGCACTCGCATGTTCCTCTTCGGCGGCACCAGTCCTCGCTGCTCCACGCCCCAGATGCACCAATCCGCGTCCGCATCACGTGCAACGGATGCAACGCCACCATCAGCAGCAGCATCAGCTGTGACCACACTGATTGACTACAGCGATCTGCATGTGTTGGACTTTGAGCCAACACTCAAGACTCTGGCCACAATGGTGGTGCTGAAGCATCAGCTGGACATCTCCGGACTGCCGCGCAGTTTCCGTGCTGATCTTAATATGCTGACACAGCCCAACAGTATTACACGGCCCATCAATCAGGCTGGCTAGCGTTTATTACTGTTCTTGTTACTGTTGCTATGTCTAGACACAAAGAAAAACATAAACAAATGTAATGAAATGGATGACATGGTTGATGCCTGGTCAGGTACGGGTCTCCTCGTCGTTTGTCGCTTATACATGAAAAACACAACAATGCCTGCTCTTAGCGCATTGCATTAGTACAGTAGCAGAGCAATGCATCAGAATCAGATCTCTTTCACAAGTGCTCGAAAAAACACACTCACACACATACTGCGACGCAACGATGAAAAGACCAGTAATTAAACAAATGCAGTTTCAGAAACTTGCTTTGACATACTTCAGAATTAGCTCTAGTTTGTAAAATGTTTATATATATATATAATAATCTTAAATAAAGCTCTTATAATATGAATATTAATGTTATGTTGCTGCCAGCTAGCCGGGCAAGGTGTATTTATTTACAGCAGACAGATCTTTCCAGCGCCTCTAAAAGCCGAGAGAGCACTTTTGAAAGTTTAACTACCTCAGCTGCACCGCTGCCAAAACAGCTTTTTCTAATCGGTTATCGGGAGGTTTCAAAGTTTTTTAAATTAAAGCAAAACACTTAAATCATAATTCTGTTTGTATTTTGATTCTATTGAGTGTTAGCCTTTTTAAGCAATTTTTAGTTCATTTTTCCGATCGATTTTTGGCAGCAGTGCTCAGCTGTCAACAAAGACATCACCTTATATAAACATACACCTTGAGCTAACCAACAGCACTCGTGTAGCCACGAACGGTCAGATAGCCATTGATGATATCCGAAGGCATGTGCTGCATTGAGGCGTATTCCTCCGCATTGGCATAACGCAGTTTTGAATGGGGATCCACATAGGGCGCCGGTAGACCACTAATGTCTGAATATTTCTTGACCGGCAGCAACGAGGGCGGCGCATTAAGCGTGAAGTCTGTGAAGTGAAGTGTAAAGGTGTGAATTAAATTAACCTTGGCATCTGTCTGGTCTGGTCTTTTACTAATTACATGTAGGCTGATCGGCGGGCAACTTTTGATTGCGCTCCATATTGTGAATTTGACGTAGCGGTCGATAGACGCAGTTCTTGGGAAAGGCAAATGAACGCTTAAATGTTCGTTTAGGTTTAGGCAGAGACAACGAGTCCATCACTTTGGCATTAAACAAATATAAACAATCGTTTGGTTTTGGTTGCTCATGAATGAGTGAGCAACCAAGACTTGTTCACTAAACTAAGCAAATGAACTAGTTCCATTCAAATTAATCTTTATTGCTCAGCGGCCTTTGCTGATTTTAGTGCGCACATTTACTTGAATCTTTGTCTCAGCCATGATGAAATTATAACAAGGTGGTGGCTTCGCTCGACGCTGCCTCTTTTTTGGGGCCACGATTGCTCAGTACGAATGCAAACGTCGTCGGGATGTACTTTAATTAATATAAATAAAAAATACATGCCATTGCTTTTTATTTTGATTTTTTTTATTCACAGCATACAAAACGAAAATGAGTTAACAGTATACAAAACCAAACACATGCAAAATCGTGGCCCCGTAAGAGAGCGAAGCCACAACCTGTTATAATTTCATCATGGTCTGAGCTCGTAGTTCATTAAGCTCATATTTGGGGTATTCCATAAGCAGATGCTGATTTGGTTTAAGCCAGGGACCGTAATTATTATAAGTTTTATTTTAAAAATCTCTCTTTAATGAGTATATAATGATTTTGGTAAATATCTATTATACGGATCTCATCTCAAAAAAAAAAAAAAAAACCACAAATAGGGGGTGATTTATGATGAATTTATCAGTAAAAATTAGATTGGGGACTCACTTGGTTTATTTTTAAAAAATCTTTGAAATTTTCATACAAAATTAAATTTTGCATGGTTGTATTGTGCGTTTTGTCACTACTTTGTCCGTTTACCAACACTACTTTTGTAAGCTAATTTGGGTAAGTACCTAATTTTGACGCGCCCGATCTATAGTCGTTTACCAACACGCGCGTCAAAATTAAATTAACCAGATTCCCTTACAAAAGTAGTGTTGGTGTGAAAATGTTGTAACCTATTTTCGGGCTGCAGCTTCAATTCTCACAGCCGTTTCTGTGAACAGATGGTCGGCGAAATTAAATCTGTAACAAAACCAAATCCGAATCTGTTTTAGGAATACCACCAATAGACAATTACCGGGTTTAGAATTGGAACTGGAACTTCACAACTAGTTCAGAATTGGATTGTATGCGAGTGTGTGTAGTGGGTACATAAATAAAATACAATTGCACTTGGACACGTTACAGTCAGGAAATATGGCGCGCAACGCAGGCGGCACCAACAACAATACGCCTAAAACAAATGTAACTAGCACTCCGCCGGGTGCTAGTGCTTCAGCGGCAGGTGCTGCGGCAGCTGCAACGAGTGCCAAACACAAACGGAGCACAACTAACAGCAGAAGTTTTAGCTTTCAGTTGTTGTCTTCAAAGCTGATATTGGACAAGTGGAAGACATTGATAGGCTGTGTCTGTTTGGCTATCGCCAGCTACTTTGGTTATCTGGGCTATCTGGAGACACGCGTAAATACGCCATACGATAATCAAAAAATGGTCTTACGCACAGGATTGGACGATCCGGAGCGTTACTGGGGCTCATATCGGCCTCAGACGTACTTTGGTATGAAGACCCGGGACCCGCATTCGCTGGTCATGGGACTGATGTGGTATACGCCCAGCAATTTGGGTCCTGGAGGTCATGGCATTCGCCACTGGTGCGATCTGGGTGACAATCTGGATGGATATGGCTGGACCCATCATGATGGTCGCAGCTTTGGCATGCAGAAGATACACGATCTGCCCTTCGAGATAAAAACCTCATTTGTCAAGTATTCCACTGACAAACAATTTGGCGGCGATTGGACGGCACGAATCTCAGTTCGGAATACAACACGCGCCTGGGATCGCAGCATATCTCTGATCTGGTATGTGGCACTTGACGAGCGCTCAAATGGTCACATCAAGTATGTCTCGGATGAGAAGAGCCCCGAGCCAGGTGTCTACGGGGAGACTCAAGGCTTGGGCGAGTTTCAAGTCCGTTTCCATGCCGTCAAGGGACGAATTCTGCACAAATCATATCTGAGCACGGTGGCTCCGTCACTCAGCATGCTGAAGGAAACAATTTTCTCACATTTCCGTGCATTTGCCAACAAGAATGGTAACCGCTTTATTGGTCTGCCCGGTGAAATCGTATCCCAAAATGGTTTGCCATCAACAAATCCCGAGCCAAACTTTATAGCCATACAGATAACAGCCGAAGTGGACTTCACACTAGACATTACGTATCAGTCAACTTCCGGATTTGCATTGGGAGAGTCTATACCCAAACCGCCGACGGGACGCGCTTACACCGACTCGCTTCAAGCAAAGATTGCTGAATTCGAGAAGCGATTCGAAGATACATTTCAATTGTCAGCCAAGGGCTTTGGGGCTGAAGAGATTCGCTTTGCCAGAAACTCACTTAGCAACATGATTGGTGGCATTGGATACTTCTATGGAGCCAGTCGTGTGCAGTCTGTCCACACACAGAATCCAGTGCCCTATTGGAAGGCGCCGCTTTATACGGCGGTACCATCGCGAAGCTTTTTCCCGCGCGGCTTTCTATGGGACGAGGGTTTCCATGGGCTCTTGATTAGTTCCTGGGATGTGGACATTGAGCTGGACATCATTTCCCATTGGTTTGATCTCCTTAACGTCGAGGGTTGGATACCAAGAGAACAAATTCTCGGCACTGAAGCGCTCGCCAAGGTGCCTGAGGAATTTGTGACCCAGCGGAACAGCCACGCCAATCCACCCACATTCTTCCTCACCCTCCGCAAACTGCTCACTCAGCACAAGCAGCAGCTGTCCCAGAAGGGACGCTTCGCCACCCTTGAGCGTCTCTACCCGCGACTTCAGGCTTGGTTTAATTGGTACAACACCACGCAACGAGGTAGGTCATATCCTTGATTTTCACATCAGTCACATTAGTAAAGTATTCATCCTTTATTGCTTAAGTATCGTATGTTCCATTTTTTCCAAAATTCACCACATCACCTGGTATACATAGGTATCATAGGTGTGTCCTATATATCTCTAACGGCAAAAAAGCCAACCTAATTGTCGGTGTTCCTGAAAAGACCAACCAACCAGAGATTTGTCAAATCTATACTATGCCTAACAAATTTGTAACTTCCCAAATCCACCCAAAGCTTGAAATGGTGTTGAGTATAAATTCATGGAAGTATTTAAAAGATACAGATATGTCCGAGCTTAGAATTTTCAGACATATTTATTAAATTATTAACAATATTGTTTATTATTGTTTAAGGAGTGGTGAGGTCGTAAAAGTTGGTGTTTCTGAAATTATGTCAGTAATGCTTTCAAATGTCAAAAAAAAAAAAATTAGTGGAGATTCACAAAATTTAAAATTCATTGAATTAAATGTACATAATTTTCAAATGTTAAAAAACGGACTGAAATATATTTTGAATTTAATTTTAACTATATGAAACATTCCTAAAACTAATAATTTTGCAGAAATTAAAAATAAATTAATGGCAGTTGACTTAAAATATGTTTGAAAAAATTAAATCTGTGACATTTAAAAATCCTTTTTATCATAACAATGCAATTTGTACCATATAATACTTATAACTTGTAATGCTTATTGTCCCGGCACAAATCACTTTTTGTACTCGCGCTATCTCTTTCTTTCTCATGCGTTCTGACTCCTTTTCACACATATGTATGCATATTATATTTCAGGTGAAATATTGGGCACGTATTTGTGGCGGGGACGTAACGCCAGCACGTTACGTGAGCTAAACCCAAAGAGCCTGTCCTCTGGCTTGGATGATTACCCACGGGCATCGCATCCCACGGATCGTGAGCGTCATGTAGATTTGCGTTGTTGGATAGCGCTAGCCGCCAGCGTCATGGCCGAGCTGTCGACGTTGTTGGGCAAGGACGATGTGAAATACTATGAGACAGCATCCTATCTGACAGACAATGAGCTTCTTAATAAGCTTCATTTGGATCCGTATAGCGAACACTACACAGATTGGGGCCTGCATACGGATTCTGTTGTTCTGAAGCATCCACCGCCACTGACACCACAGCGCACTGGAGCACAACGTGGTGGCGCTCCACATCAACAGCAGCCGGAGAAACAGCGCTATACGTTAAATCCGCCAGATTTCAAGTTTGTGGATACCATGTTCGGCTATGTAAGTTTATTTCCCTTGCTCCTAGAGCAGCTGGATCATGACTCATCGAGTCTAGGGAAACTGTTGCACGATATGCGCGACCCGAAGTTACTCTGGTCTAACTATGGATTGCGCTCGCTCTCGAAAGACTCGCCGATGTACATGAAACGAAACACGGAACATGATCCGCCTTATTGGCGTGGTCCTATCTGGATCAACATAAATTATTTGGCCGTAAAAGCTCTGCGTCACTATGGCAAAATAAATGGTCCACATGCAGAGGCTGCACGCAAAATCTATGGTGAGCTGCGGGATAATCTGATAAAGAATATCTTTAGGCAATACCAGCGCACTGGTTACATCTGGGAGCAGTATGATGATACCACGGGCGAAGGCAAGGGATGCAATCCATTCACCGGCTGGAGTGGTCTTGTCGTTCTGCTTATGGCCGAGCAGTTCTAAAGCAACATGGTCTCATTGCTGTGAGTTTCTCCTGTGATAGCCTCACGCAAATCTTTACAACCAATTCCAAAGGCACTGCGATTTCTTTTAGCTGTTAACTTCTAGCCATGTTCAATTTCTTTCCAAAGATTTAACTACTTAATTATACATTCATACTATATATACTTGCGTAGTACGTGTTAGTATATTGTACATGTATGTATGATGTCCTATTACTTAAATACCGGTCTCTCTTTGGCTGCTTCTGTCATAAGTTGTACAAATTTGTAATCTGACTATTTAATTAAAATAGCAATAATAGACGAATTTAAGAATAATTAACTAATAAAAATACAGACTTTAAAATCGTATAAGTGATGTGTTTTAAATATTAGACTTTTTAGCTTGACAAAACGGATAATTCAATGTTATCCGTAATGATAAAAAGATGGACGGCTTTATGCTAGGTACACAAAAACTTAACCGTTAATTAATATTATGAGGTTCACGCAGATCAAGATTGTTTAAAATTTTTGACACGCCCCATTTGCCCCCGGCAAATCTCTTCAAGATGGAACTCTTATTACTTGACCTCGGATTTTGCATCTTTTCAGATTTTTCATTAGATTGGTACCAAACTTTATGAATTTAGACCAGGGGTGCTCAAAGCTGCCTTATGGATGTGCCCGCACCAATACAAATAAAATAAATCGCACGCACACATGTAACTTAAATTTTTTTTGTTTCAATGTGCACACTGGAAAAAATTAGGAACATGTTTCTTTAAGTGAAAAAATTAAATTACAATTGATAAAATGCGAATAGAATAGATGCGTAAGACGATTCACAACAAAGTATAGTTTTTCGTTTTCGGTGTATACGAAACAATAAGGCAACAACAAACTACATTCGGATAAGCGACGAGAGTCACTCATGCAACAACAATGTCTATGAAATTGTTGTTGCTGAGCTCGGCGATATGTCAGAAAATGAAAAGAAAGAGAGCAATTGAGTAAAATTGTTTTTGTTTGAAAGGATCGAAAGGGACGGAAACCAAAAGTCAAAAATTGTTTGTGTAATTTGTCAATGTGCACTAGGAGCCTACTAATGTGTAAGGTCACATACTTCCATATGATATGTGCACAACAAAAACAAATGTGCGTCGTGTGTATAGGCACTGAACACCCCTGTTTTAATGCATATCGAGAATAAAAATTATCACAAACATAAATAAATAAATTTGAGTTGCATGAAGTGTGTAGTGTGCAAGGCTACAAACTGGTCCTGAACAGAGCCTGCAGAACATGTTCGGCTCCGGTTTTTAAGCAGCATGAACCGGATAACGGACCTAAACCGAACAACTTGCAGCCTTGGTAGTGTGAAATTGCAGTGAAATGTCAAAAATAAACAAATCTAAAGAAAATTTTTTAAGGAAATGGTTTAACAACCTCGAAAAATGCTTTAAATTTTATGGAAATAATATAATTTGTACAACTTGCGACAAAAAGGTAAAATTTGCATATTCAGGAGTATGCAAACGAATTTAAAAATTTGTTAATCAAAATATTTTGTTCAATTAAAAGCAGTTTCTAATGCATTTATTATTTTAGATTCCTTGCGAAAAAAATATCAATTGCAGCAGCATATTGCTAATGCACTTCACAGAAGGTCAAAAGCATCCAATAACAACAACGACGGAAATGCGCATTCTTTTAGCATCATGTCCAGCAACGTTTCCGACATTTCCAGAACTGAATTTAAAATAAATTTGTGTAAAGCATTGGTTGCGGGAAATAAACCATGGAATGTGCTTAACAACGTTACATTTTATACAATTTTAAAAAAATACACAGGCCAACAAATTCCAGATGAAAGTTCTCACAGAAAAAGCTACTTGGATAAATGCTACCAACAATCAATCCATAACATTTGCGACAGTATCACAGACAAAAGCGTTTGGATATCAGTGAACGAAACAACGGATGCTGCGACATATATGACAAAAGCTGGTAATAATTTAAAAGTTTCTTATCCAAATCTCATACACAAAACATGTTGGGCACACGGTTTCAATTTAATAGCTGAAAAGTAAGAACATCGTATCCTGTCTCAAACTCGTTCAAATTGTATGTACAAAAAATGTTCATAAAATATCCGCTCAGTGTACAACGCTACAAACAAATTTTAGATGAGGAGTTACCACCAGAACCGATCATAGCCAAATGGGGTAAATATTTTAAAGCGGCATCAATTTATGCAGATAACCTGGAGGAAATACTCTACTTTTTCTAAAAGCTAATGAATAAATATATATATATCACAGTCTTAGATTAAAACCAGTAGTTTTAGAGCTATAAATTTTTGAATTAAGAAAATTATGATTTTTTCCTTAGCTTTTTTTACTTTAAAATTCAAGGAAAACTCGAACAAAAATTAATTAAATTTTCGTTTCTATTTTATTTATGTAGCTGTATTAATAAAGCGTCGTTTATGACTTCCTTGTGGAGCAGCATGACCTTTAGTATGAACATTTTTTGCATTTTTTGAGATACCTTTAACAATCTCACAGAATATCATTTTGTTGTTGTCTTTCACATTGTGACCCTATTTGGTTAAAATCGGATTACTATATGATATAGCTGTTTGTATATTGAAATACCAATTATCTTGAATAATTTGTAAGCCTGTAAGATATCGCTTATCCCACAAAAAAAACCTCTACACGAGGTAAAAGCCTAGTGACGAAAGCAATATCTAGCCCCAAAATTTCTGATATCCAATTTTGTGACGAAATAAAAAATTTTACCAAAAAGCCCCAACAACGGCTCCATAAGCTGCGATCATATAATTTTTTCCCCTCTCACTTTTACCCCCGTATCTCTTGACCCAGGTGAATTAGAAAAAGTTTTAGTAATTTTTGTTGTAAGTTAGGAGTACACCTTTCGATCGGTATATAACTCTGATCGGACAGTCGTAACAAATTTTCCAACTTAGCTGTATATATTGTTAGTCGCCTTTCGCATCATTCGTGATGCTTTCGTCACTTACGCGAACTGCCGTCCGCAGTGATAGTAAGTATTATTTGCTCAACTTTAAAATTTGACAATAATTAAAAAAATTTCAAGATGTATACCACCTTCAGAATCGCTTTAATATATTTTTTTTAATTTTTTTTAAATTAGAATTTTTGCATATTTTTCATATTGTGTATATATTATAAATACGCATTTCTTTTAAATATGGAAAAAAAAAAAATTAATACCGAAGCCGTAACCAAAATAAATTGTTTTTCAAAAATCGAAAACTCAAACGTTTGTATCGGTACGGTTGTGGTAAAGTTGATAGATCCAAAGTCTGACCAACTTCAAACTGCTATAAGAAACTTTTTAAAAGCTCAGCCGATTTTCAAGCAGAATGTTATTTTGAACATGGTTTGGCCTTTGAATTCCTTCTGCGTTCAAGTTTTATAAAATTCGCTTAAAATCGTTTTCCATTGATCTATAGACTTTAAAATTTCAAGTCTTAATCAACTTCTTGTGTTATAGTTAGTATAAAACAACACTTAAACTGTTAAAAATGTTTCAAAATTGATTTGTTGATCCGTTACGAACCGGTACTGATAGCGAAACCGAAAGGACAAAACTAAAATAGAACCTTTTACCGAAATAGTTGCTTCGTAACGTACCGGAACCAAAACCGAAACCTACGTTTGTTTGCATATCTTTTTCAACTCTATTTTCAATGATACGAACTTTGGTGCTATCAGAGTTAACCTATCTTAATCCTTCAAAGATATGCAAAATCCGAGGTCTACTTATTACTATTATTATTATTATACATTTTTAAATGATACATTTTTTTATTTTTTTATTTTCAGTTAATACCTTGCTAACAGAATTTCCCTAAAAAAAAACTTTCAAGGTAGATATGTAGTTTCTAAAACGCCGGAGATATGTCGTTAACCCAAAAAACTAGCTTACAATTTTAAAACCCGAAGTTCATCACGACCCACTAACACGCCTAGTGCGGCTTATATAGGCTATAAATTAATCCAACCGGGTCAGAGTTGCAATAGCTAAAAACTATGAAATATCTATCTTGATCAATTGATTTTAGTTAAATTTATTAAACAACTTAATCAAAACACATCCCATTTTCAAAGTTTGTAGTCATATTGAACAAAAATCTCTAGGTTACCGTTGAAAACCAATTGAATTATCGCAATTGTTTCCATTGTATTTTATAATTAAAACTCAACACTTAATATAATACACTTAAAATTTAAGTTTTATTTGTTACGGATACAGTATAAAAGTGTCAAAAACATAAAGTATTAACTGCAAGTTTATACAATACAATATACAGGGAAGATAGTAACATTATTTATACACATTCACGCACACATTCGTTTTAACTCACAGAATTACACAAGACTAAAAAAACATTTGTAGAACTTATATCAACTAAAGGAAATACATAACTGTGTTTATGTATGATAAAAGGACTAAGCATTATGATAAAAAAAAACCAGATAGGTTATCTTTGGCACGCCGAAGATTTGATACCCTTGCAGAGCCCTGTATTTAATTTTCAATATTTGTAATTGTAGTCCAATTTTAAACAAATTTTGTCGGGATGTCAAGGCCAATACCAAATACAAAATCTGTGAGATTGGTTGACATATCTCAAACAACAAAGATTTTCACACGAACAAATAGATTGTGCCGATGACAGTTATCTTTTCTTATCTTATTTAGTGATCCCAATCGGCCGGTTCCGACATATATACCGCCTGCAGCAAAAGACGGACTTGTACCAAGATTCATCAAGATAGCTTTAAATCTGATAAGAATCAGCTCGTCGACCTGATTATGAATATATCTACGTGTTTGGTTTTGTCACGACTCCGTTAATGTGGTACACATTTCGGAAAAAAAAATTCAAATTCCCTCTGCAAAGTTGTTATAAACAAAATTACAAGTAACATTTCAATTATTCCGCATAGCAAAACTATGTTCTATACAAAGAGCTTAGGGCGATATAAGGTGGATTATTGCACTCAAAGAGCGAGATTTAATCAAGCTCATTGCAAACAGTCACGTTAAAATTAATATGTAAAAAAAGAAGTCGTTAGATACATTATAGTGAATGACATGGAACGAAGTCTTATGGCGGCACATTGCATCAGGCATACAAATCAGATAAATGTTTACTGCCCTCAAATTTGTTTAGATCGTTAGTTATTAACACAGTTAGTAGCAATTGGAAAGACGTAAGATCTATTCAGCTTTGTCTTTGCTGATTTCACTTCCACTGGAGACACAGGTGATTACTTTGCGCTGACTTTGAAATGCCGGCAGGCGATCTAATAGCGCCATAAGTATGCTACCTGGCAGCCGCTGATGTTTATTGATAAGATCTTCAATGGCTGTGGCAACCTTTATGGTTGAAATAAAAAGCAAGAAAAATATTAATTATGGGTTTAATTGTAAGGAAGGTCAAGCTCACCTTTACTTGCAGCTCCTGCGGCGTCAGGTTCTCATCATAATCGATGGGTTTGCCCAAATATGTACGAAACTTGACCGGAAATCCGCCGTATATGGGATAGACGGGTATGCGCACCTTATTATATAGCCGCATAAAGAACTTGCGAAAAATTCCTACTTGGCGGAATCCTTCGCGCAAATTCTGTGTAAAGCAGGGTATAATGGGAACTTTGGCCTCCTGGGCCACTTTTGCGAATCCTACACGATTACGCCAGAGCAGCTCGTAGTAATGATCACCAAACTGTGCCTCGTAAACACCACCCGGTGATATGGCCAGTAGATTTCCATCCCGCAAAATGCTCACACATGATTGAACCGTACCGGGGCTGACGTGGAACGCTTCTGAGATGGTACCCCAGCCAGGCAGTTTAAATAGAAATCGATCGCCAATTGTGTAGATCAGGCGCTCACGCTGCAGCAGCATCCGTGAATTCAAATAGTACATATCGATGGGAATCGCGCCGTGGTAATATACAATAAGCGCTGGTCCTTCCTGAGGTACGTTATCCAAACCGATTACTTCATAGCCGTGATAAATGCGTGCATGTGCATCCCAAATCGCGGCTACAATTTTGCGGCCAACGCGCCAAAAATTCCGATCCGTTTGCACTGCTCGCATTATAACTTGCCTGAAAGAACACAAGAGAAGAAAAGGGTA
Organism: Drosophila innubila; assembly: GCF_004354385.1. Classification (NCBI taxonomy): domain Eukaryota; kingdom Metazoa; phylum Arthropoda; class Insecta; order Diptera; family Drosophilidae; genus Drosophila; species Drosophila innubila. The sequence continues at coordinate 31,640,315 of NC_047626.1, read as the reverse complement.
AGAGAATGATGCACATGTTTGTTTTGTGTGAGTTTTTATAGAATTTTATCATGAAATATATTGTGTTTACAAATGATTAATTCTGATCTCAGAATAATATCTATGAGTATGACTCACTAACAAATAAAAGATTAGGTTCCATCTATAAGAATCAAGCGACTTATGTTCGGAGCTTGCCGAGCTTGCGGAGCTTTGTATTAAAAATTAACCAAAAGTTACTATGTATATGCCTTAAATATATGTATAACTAGTGATGTATTTTCAAATTTTAGATCGAGTTTAATATCGAAATCGCCAAAATTAAGTATCGAGTTGTCAAGTTGAATATATCGAGTATATCCAAAAATCGCTTCCGCGAAAATCGAGTTGTCAATATTTTGTTCTACTTTTACATCACTATGTATAACATATATATTTTCAAAACTAAAAGTTGGTAAATTAAAAAAGTTACTTCATAGTATTAATTTACAGGTTAAACTTTTTAAAAACTCAAAAATGTTAAAAAGTAGGAAGATCATGTGTTTCTCTTTATATCAAATTTGAAATTAATTTGGGGGCATTTATAGTTTAAGCCGTTTCTTTTCAACATGTTTTCTTTTTTGGTAGCCCCTTATCAAAAAATCGTGTAAGAACGAGGTGTTCAGCGTGTTAAAAGGGGGAAGGGAGCAACTTTGTAAACGTGTAAGACCGAGTTCGTGCTAAAAGAGTCCGTGTCAAGCGAGGGCCAAGTGTGTTTTATATTTATTTAAAAAAAAAGGGATTTGGTGTGTTCTTACAAATTACTAATAATGTAAAAATACATCGAAATATCTAAAACTCGATTTTCGCTGAAGCCTCACGGCTGCGATAAAGGATTAAATTTATTTTTTCTTTTCCCAGATCTTGAAGTTAGTTAGTTAGTTAAGTTATCATGTCCATCTCAATGTTTTTTTCATCTCCGGAAGTTTATGGCTAGTTTTCTTCAAGACTTTATATATATTTATTTTTTTATCCATCTCTTTCTATCCTAATACTTCGTAATGGAAGTAATAGACTTCTCAGTCCAAAAGGCTTAAAATCTAAGCTTTGCCTATATATTACACTAGGCAAAAAATAGGGGCCCCATATGAATTTTCAGCTTATTGTTTTAGGGAATTATTTTAATACTTTATGTAGCATTTACTTTTAATTCCGCTCGCTCAACAGCACACGTTTTGAAAACGACAATTCTTGTCGATTTGCGGAATTCGGAGCCAGCAATCAACTCTATTTGCGGCAATTCCACTCGTTTTCGGAATTCGGAACAGGCCCGCTTATACCCTTTTATGCCCATTTTCATGGGATTAGGATATAAAAACACGCATACTTTTTTCAAAAATCTTATTTTTTTGCTTGTATTGTTTTTATGTCTTATTTAAACTTTGACCATTTTGAAGGTTATTTATTACGGTCGTTCATCTAAAAATTAACGACCAAACTTAATTCTACGATGAACAATCCCCAGTGAGTTGTTGATTTTTTTTTTTAAATCGATTTAATCAACTCGATAGATCGTCAAATAAATTATCGAGTTGAATTACTCGCGCGAAAATACACAATTTATGAGTTTGATTGAGAATCATTAAATAAACAACAAAATTTTTCATACTAAACTTTGATTTTCTACCGATCGGTCCTATGGCATCTATATGATGCAGTGGACCGATTTGAACCAACTTCGGTTAGGATGCATAAGACCAACTTAAATGGATTTGCTCCCAGTTTTGTTGAGATATCTCGAAAAACGAAAAAGTTTTTCTTACTAAAACTAGATTTTAGACTGATCGGTCCTATGGCATCTATATGATGCAGTGGACCGATTTGAACCAACTTCGGTTAGGATGCACAAGACCAACTTAAATGCATTTGTTCCCAGTTTTGTTGAGATATCTCGAAAAACGAAAAAGTTTTTCTTACTAAAACTAGATTTTAGACTGATCGCTCCTATGGCAGCTATATGATATAGTGGACAGATTTGAACCAACATTGGTGAAGATGTATAAAACAACATAGAATACACAATTTGTGAGTTTGGTTGAAATATCTTAGAAAATAAGAAAGTTTTTCATACTTAAGGTGGATTTCCGACCGATCGTTCCTATGGCAGCTATATAGAATAGTGAACCGATTTGAACAAAATTTTGTACAGAACCGTTGGTTAAACGTTAAAACCGCAGTTCAGAAATTTTTTTGAGTTTTCCATGAATTTTAAAGTAAACAAGGGGGTTCCGCCTGCTCGCTTTGCTCGCCTACCCTATCAGTTTGGTTAGGATGTCTTAAAAAAGAAAAAACTTTTTCGTACTAAAACTTGATTTTCTACCGATCGGTTTTATGACAGCTATATGATATAGTGGACCGATTTAAACGAACTTCGGTCAGGATGGACAAAACCAAATTAAATGAATATTCTATTAGTTTGGTTAAGATATCTCAACAAAAAAAAAAAAAACTTTCATACTAAGACCTTATTTTCGATTGAGCGACTCTATTGCAGCTATATGATATAGTGGACCAATTTAAACCAAATTGGTCAGGATATATAATACCAGCCCAGATGCATATTCTATTAGTTTAGTTCTGATATCTCAACAAACAAACAACTTTTTCATCCTAAAACTTAATTCTATGTATCGATCCTATGGCAGCTATATAATATAGTGTTCCGATCCGAAAATAAAAATAAACTTGATATGCTTATGGTATCCAGGAACCTACATACCAAGTTTGAAGTCTCTAGCTTTTATGATTTCTGAGATCGACGCGTTCAAACAGACGGACGGACGGACAGACAGACGGGCATGGCTCATTCGACTTGGCTGTTGATCCTGATCAAGAATACATATACTTTGGGGGGTCTGCCACGTCCCCCCTTCTGCCTGTTACATATATTCTGCCAAACACATTATACCCGTTTTTGCCCATTTTCAATGGGCTAAGGTTATAAAAAGCTACAAAAAAAAAAAAACATTTTCTTAATTGAAAAATTAATAGCTCTAAAACTATTGGTTTAAATCTTAGACTGTGTATGAATGAATTACAGATATATTCAATATCGTTCAGGAAAAGTAAAGCTTTTTAATATCGGTTTTTGCCTTCTCAAGTCGGCGCACCTCTAAAAAAAAACGGCAAGAAGTTAAAAGCCAAATTTTAGAAAATTCTAAAAAAAACTCTGTTTTTTGTCATATGAGGCCCCATGTCAATCCAAAAAAGTGGGTTGGGTTCAGTTAGATTTGGGTTGTTGACTAGTGTTATTAAAGAATGACTTATTTTGACATTAAAGGTATTAATATTGTTACTCAGTATCGCTACATTTTTGTCTAATGTTGACTGCTATTAACTAATCGACAAACTAAAAACACGAAGTTCTATTGACATATCGATAAGCTTTGATATCAATGTGTATTATTTGACAAAGAAAATTCTTATAAATATGTACTCTGGTAAAATTTTACAGGTGAAATAAGGTTTATTAGCTTACATTTTGGCGATTTAATCGAAAATGGCTGTAACAATTTATTATTAATTTTTAATATATTGTAATATGTAACATTTCGAGTTTTTTTTATATACGGCACATATCTTCCAACTAACTAACTTACGATATAATTGACGGGCCAATATTTCCGTAAATATATAAAACTAAAATTTAATATTTTGCGTGCAGATGCTGTTGGTATTTATGAACACGTTTGCATAAAAAACATATTTCGGAAAAATTGCGCTTACGTCTTTTATGCAGATAGGGCTCGATATCCATTTTTCTATCGGTCGAAAATCAAGTTTTAGTATGCACTTTAACTGGTCTTTTACATGCTTTTATTCAAATCGGTTCACTATATCGATCCCCTTTTTCGAAAGTTTTGTATGTTACGTTTTTTTTTTTCCAAAATCAACTTTTTGATGCAGCTTTGTTCTAAAACTCCAAACGCATCGCCTGGTAAAATAGTATTCCAAAAAAACCTCTTAGCGAGGTAAAATTCTAGTGACGAAAGTCCAGATGCCCCAAAATTTCTAAAATCCAATAATGCGGCGAAAAAGCACAATGTGCCGAATTTCAAACTATTTTTATGTATAATTATAATTATTTTATTTATATAATTTATATATTAAATTGTAGCGTTTTCCCGCTAAACTAGCGGTGTTTTCAAAAAGTCGTAGAACAAACATTTCTAGATTTTTTAAGAGGAATTAATTCCTATCACAAAATTTAAGCTTTTTTCACGCATTGATACAGACTCACAATCAAACAAACAAACTGACTTTTTATTTCATTTTAAGAAGGCCATGACAAAATTTGATATTGAGAAATTTGTGTTACCAATGATGAGCAGTGTATGCAGTTAGTTAATATCAATGGAATTTTGTTTTGAGCTTCGGCGAGCTAATTAATAGCTAAACTGATAATTATGTTTAAATTTAGTTTTTGAGCAGCTGCAGCGCATCAGCATCATTATTAGGGGCAGGCTCAGGTGTTATCAGCATCAAGCGTCGCGTTAATAAATCAACAGAATGAATCTTTACAGTTGCGTACAACATGAATTTTGAGCAACATGAAAACCGCACCTGGGTGTAGCGACCCCCAGTATTCTTATTGTGCGTTTATGAAAAAAGATTGCAAGAGAGAATTTGTTTTAGTATCCTAAGTTTGGCTAAAGTCATTCACCCTGTAAGTGTTTAAAAGCAAATTGGATAAATAGAAAAGGTTTTATTTTTAGATGTTTAACTTTAAAACTCTAAAATTTGTAAACGATATTAAATTGTTAAACAACTTAAGTTGGACTTGGACATATTATGAATACACGGAGTATACTTTACTGTGCGATTCTATGTTACATTTTAAAAACTCTGACAACGGGTATCAAAATACATATATAGTAATATCACGTATTCGATACTTTGAACCAGTACAATTTTTATTGTTATTATTAAGAGGTCAACATACCCTTTATTTACTCATTGAATGGATACAGGGTATAAGACAATCGTATAAAATGTATTTAATTTGGTTTGACTTATCAGCAAACTTAATTGCACTTCCATAAGAACACAAGAAATTAAATATGCACATATATACATTACTAATTGAGACAGTCAGGTAATTATTGAGCTGATTCCGCAGGTTAAGAATTGATTTTGTAGCGATTTAGATAAATGCGTAGATTTTTCGCTAAACTTCCTTCGTGAATATCCAGATGACAAATTACTGATAACCAATATCATTAGAAGGTTGTCATATTTTGAAACTTTCTTATCGAAAAAACAAGTAAGAACGCTCAAGTCAAGAGAGCAAGGACTACGAGATACCCTGCGACCAGGCCCTTAGATACCTTAAGTCGGTATGACGCTGGGTAAATGTGATATTTAAATATCTTTCCCGGTTATTATCCGAACGTGATTAAATTGTATATTGCAGAATTTTTTTGAGATTTGTTTGCAAAGTTTGAAGAAAATTTAATCTGCGTAAAGAGCCTACATACCAAATTTGAAGTCACTAGCTTTTATAGACTATGATACGGACGGACAGGGCTTAATCGACTCGGCTGTTAGTGCTTATACCACACATTATACCCCTTATTTGAACATTTTCAATGGGCGCAGGGTATTATCAAAAACAACAACAGCAACAGCACACATTGCAAACAAAGGAAGTCCACTGTGGTGGCGTGTCAAAGTTTTTTTTTTTACTAGAACGCTTATTGATAGGCTATGACGCACCGCCAGAACATGCGGCATTACATTGAATGTTGAGGTGGCTCAGAAATTTGAATTATCTGCAGTTTAGCAAACAGATGGATGTTAGTACGAGTAGAACAACTATTAAAGCTTACCAGTGAGATTATATCTTTGTATCAAGTCCGGCCTTTTAGTTAATTAGCATTAGAACCAGTTTAAAGTTTTTCATTACAAACGGCCTTTGAAGAGATATATATACTATACTTATTTGAAAATAAATAATGTAAAGTCAGCATCAAGTGAGACTTGCTTGCAGGCAACCAGAAGCTTGGTATGAGGAAGGTGGTTCAAGTGTTTAAGCTTACTGTGACACAATTGGAAAAAGGGGTTTTTTGTTGGTGTCTCTTTTTTGCAGACTAATATCTAGTCGCAGCGCTGATTTCAACAAAATTCAATAACAAAAGTGCAATGACTGCTGATTTGCACACACATACACTGCCGATCAACCAAATAGACTCACGTTTTTATAAAGGGTATATTGTGTTCGTTGGAATGTATGTGACAGGGACAAGGAGGCATCTCCGACCCTATAAAGTATATATATATATTTTTGATCAGCGTCAACAGCCGAGTCGATATAGCCATGTCCGTCTGTCTGTCTGTGTGAACAAAAGGATCTCAGAGACTATAAGGGGTAAAGCAACCAAACTTTTCACACAGATTTCTATTTACCCCACGCAGATCAAGTTTGTTTAAAATTTACGCCGCCCCTCTCCACCCCCGCAATCACGAAAAACCGTCCGATCGTCTGTATGAGCAAAATAATCTCAGAGACTATAAGAGATAGAGTAACTAAATTTGGCACACTGATTTCTATAGATCAAACGCAGATCAAGTTTGTTTCAAATTTGAGCCACGCCCCCCTCCGCCGCGACAAATCGCGAAAAACCACTACACCCACAATTTTTCATATAATTCGTTTTTTGTGGTAATAACCGATATCCATTATTATTATCTATTATCCCATTGAATTGCAACAAGATCGGACAAGTAGAACAGTAGTTATAGCGTGCCAAAGTTTTTAGAACAATACATACTCCCTAGAGTATGCAATAGTTTTTATATTGTTGAACCTTATTAGAATGCTTCAAACTCTCAACTGGTTTTGACGACGCAAATATGACATTCGGCTTGAATCGCTAGTAAAGACATCCCAAATGGTAATGATGATAGGGAATGGCATCAGCTGTATCATGATGAAATAAGTATATGGTGGTCTCGTCGGCAAAATTATTCCCTTAGCTTAATGCTTCGGCTGCCTACAAGAACGTATTGCATCGCAAAGCTAAGGGAATAAACAAACGAGCTTCGGCTGCCGACGAGACCACCTATTACTTATTTCATCATGAGCTGTACTATGCCATGCTCCACGCTTTTATGCAAGTGTTGTGTGTTTTTGGTTGAATTATTCATCATTGGTTTCAAGACAATATTTTGAAGACCAGAGAGGTTGGTTTAAATATTAAGCTATGTAGAATTTTTTTAACAACCTGAAGCAGTTGCTCCATGAATGGTTGGTATAAAATAACTGCAATGAATTATTGCACTCAACTTGGGTAGTGCTAGCATGATCCTTGTCCCTGCTATTCTCGATGCACTTCCTCCACGTGGTTCCTTCTGGATTGTCACCTAGTACCCGTTGGGTGGCAAAGTAAAGCACGCGGTGAAAAAATAAGGGAATGCATTTTGGAGCAATTCTTTGTACTTAATTGCACCCATCTTAGATTAAACAAATTGAATGTACGATAATAGGATATTGCACCCAACACCATTATCCCCCCCTCACGACTATGGTGACGGGACAAATAGTGTTCTTCCTTTCTTAAATTATGAAAGTAATAGTTAAATCCATCTGGTCCATCTAAGTTGAATCGTTTTTCATCAGAAAAAACGATTTGATGCCACTCTATTTTCCATGCCATGTGTCTTCGACCAAAAAGACAGCGTGCTTGCTTACGAATGTCGTTAAGCGGTGGTGTTTTTTTTAGCTTTAATCTCTTCAGATGTTTTGCCTTGCCGATTACGCGTCTTACGGTAGCTACACAAGCATTTACAGAACACTTTGAGTTTGAAGCTTCTCGAAGGATCCTTCGCTCCTCGCAGGGCGTAAGTGTTTTCCAGCTGAGTTTACTCATATTTTTTCCATAAGCCGATGGATGATTTAGAAAATGACAAACAACAGACTGACTTCTAGAATTTTTTCGTGCGATTTGTCTAGTTGAAAATTTGCATTCTCGGTACGCCAATATTTTGCCGCTTTCTTTCAAAGTTAGTGCTGCTCCTCGACCTATTTTGTGTTTAATTATTTAGAAATTGATATCGAAGACAATTTGCAGCTTTTTACTTGAACAGCTAATCAGAAAACTAAAATTTCAGCACCTGAGTCTATTCTGATGATTGGCCAAAACGCACATTTTTTCGGCATAAGCAAAGCAAAATACAAATATGTAATAACTGTAAATTGTTTGCATTTAGGTCTTATTTTTATAAATTTGTCTATTCTTGTCTTTGCTCTAAAAAAAAAACAACAACTGTCGTGATAGCTTACAGCGTTAAACAGAAAATCAAAAAGCAAAACGTTGTGAGACTATTTGGTTGATCGGCAGTGTATATATGTATATTTATGTACATATGAGTGCAAAATAATAAGCACAGCATACAATAAAAGTTAATTCGTTAAAACTGAATTATTCTTTAATGAATTCCCTTATCTTATTTTCAAAGTACTCATACTTAACTATTTATATTCAAGCTCTGCTATGTCCTTTTAATTATTAATAGCAATTTTGTTGTGCTACTCGAAAATCTGGTAAATATGTAATAGGAATGTAGAAAGAAAGAAACGAACCGTAAATTCCTACAATAGCTTTAAGAGTTTGTAAGCACACACTTATTATATGTACTTATTTCGCCACATCTGAAATTTTTATTCAGGCATTTTATTCTTCTTACAATAAGGCTACAGCATTTTCTGTCCCTGACATCTCTGATTTCTCTCTAAATATATGCCCAACTTCGATGAAGTGCTAACGATTGAATTTTGAATCAAAAGCACTCCTTTGCTAGCCTTGACGTGAGTTTCGGGTCAATTTTTTCCGGGTGGAGGCCTTTGATTTTGGTCGCGGCAATTGGAAACATTTCAAAAACTAGCATTAATAACTTATGCTGAACAGAAAATTTATCTTTAATGGGATAAGGCGCAAAAAAATCCCTCACATGCAAGAGATGGAGTAAATCCGAGCACATAGTATTCTAGTTTTGGAGGGAAAATTCTTAATCCAATGAATTATCTATGTAAAGATGATAAAAAATTAATGGAAATGCAAAGAAAACACTTCAATTCTAGCTTCTTAGTGACTTAAAAAGTTAGTAGAACTAGAAATAAATAGGGACTGTAATCAATATCCCAGAAAAAAAACCTCTACACGAGGTAAAAGTCTAGTGACGAAAGCAATATCTAGTCCCAAAATTTCTGATATCCAATTTTGTGACGAACAAAATTCAGTTTAATCTAAAAATTTTAAATAAAAGCATAAATTAATAAAATTGTGAGTAAAAAGCGTGAGCTTCTTTGTACATAAAAACCCAATAGACACCTGTACTTTTTTTATGTACGGGGTCTGAAAATTACGCAGTGCCGAATGCCAATTTCCGTTTTGCTCGCTTTGCTCGCGTTGCTACAGCCGAGCATATTCTACTGTCGGAGACCCCGTACTTACTATGAAAAAAAAAAGTTTTTCATACTAAGACTTGGATTTCGCCCGATCGGTCCTATGACAGCTATATGACAAAGTGGTTAGATTAGAACCAACTTTGGTCGGGATATATAAGTCTAACTTAAATGCATATTCTATTAGTTTGGTTACAATATGTCGTAAAACAAAAAAGTTTTTCATATTTGGTTAAAATATCTGACAAAACAAAAAAAAATTTTATACTAAAACATAATTTTGACCCGATCGGTCCTATGACAGCTATATGATACAGTGAACCGATTTGAACCAACTTTAGTCAGGATATATAAAACCTAGTTAAATGCATATTGTATCAGTTTGGTTGAGATATCTCATAAAACCAAAAAGTTTTTCGTACTAAAACATAATTTTTGACCGATTGAAACATGTATTTATTCACTTAACAGGTAATATCTTCCAAACCCCTCAACCAAAATTTACGTTCCATATACCAAAAAACGCGAAATTGTACGTATTACAACATATTAAAATTTAAATCGTTGGAGCCGTTTTGTCAAAAATCGCCAAAATGTAAGCTAAAAAACTTTATTTCACCTGTAAAATGTTACCTGAGTACTGAGTAAAGCCCTCAAACACACCTTTTCAATGATATACAAAACATATCTGTAGCTTCTATGGTTTGGAAACTGTTGAGGTTTCAATTTTAGCGGGATTCAGCGTTTTCCCGCTAAACTAGCGGTTTTTTCAAAAAGTCGTATAACAAACATTTCTAGATTTTCGAAAAGGAATAAATTCCCATCATTACATTTAAGCTTCTTTAGCGCTTCGATACAAACAGACAAGCAAACTAACTTTTCATATAATTTTGAGAAGTCCACTAAAATTTTCAATTTATTTATCTTTTGAACCAGTTATCGGTTTTGGGTGATTATGGTATCAATCGACGCGTATTTTTAAGTAGAACTTAAAAAAATACAAAAGGCCCCAACAGCCCCATTAGCTGCAATCATTTAAATTTTTGCCCTCCCACTTACACCCCCGTATCTCATGACCCAGGTGAATTAAAAAAATGTTAGTATGCCATTTTGTAAGTTAAGACTAAACCTTTCGATCGGTATATAACTCGATCTGATCGGACAGTCGTAGCAAATTTTCCAACTTATCTGTATATATTGTTAGTCGCCTTTCGCACCCTTCGTGATGCTTTCGTCACTAACGCGAACTGCCGTCCGCAGTGATAAGTTTTTTATTTTAATTTTTATTATTTTACTTCGGAAATAATGTTTAACTTTGAGCAAAAAAATAAAAGGCAAGGAAGAGTATTTCAGTTGAGTTTAATTTTGTTGTTCAAAAATAATGATTATTGTTTACGTTTATATGATAACTCAAAGTTAATAGAAATCGTAAATTTGAAGATTATGGTGAAATTGAAAAGATAAATAAGGGAAAACATTGGCATATTTTATGCTCTTTAAAAGTTACATTAATTAAAGGGTTTTTTAGTTACCAAAAAAATATCATTATTTACCGACCCTAAAAATAATGTTGTGTTCGTTCTTAGTTACGTGTATGTGTATGTTTGGGGATGACAGCTTTAGAATTGCTAGCCTGATCCCAAACATATTATAAAACTATTTCTATAAGAATTGTATTGAACAAATTAAGTTTTCACTTAAGCTGTTCTTATTATTTTGCGCACGTATGTATATAACATATACATACATATGTACCTACTAAACATATTTAAATGCATAGGAAACATATGTATATGTACATGTACAATAAGTTGGCGTAAGCATTTTGTGTTTATTTGAGTTTATTTTGCTTACCTGTGCAGCTTGTAGATAAAGAGAACCAAGAATGATATATAGATGAGCGCTACGAAAACTAGCGGCAGGAGGAATGTGACAATCAACGGCGTTAGAAAGCGATACAGCCATAGTGAGTAATCCAGGTCGATATAGCTTGCTGCATTCAAATAAATAAGTAAATAAACATTGTATTTTAAATGATGAGACTTGTAATACTTACACAACATGCTCTGTGGATTACTGATGAAATTGGCCAGAAAGTCCATTTTAAAGGTATTGTTGCTGCCGGTTATGATTGAGATTTCATGGATGTTCAGGCGACGTTTTTGTTTTTGTGTTGCTGTTGGTTTGTTTTCAGCCGTTAAACGTTGCTTTTGCTGGCCTAATTTTCACTTAATGCTTACTTTCTTTCTTTATGCTTCGCGAATTTGACTTGAAATTAGGTTTTTTTTTTATTCTCACCGGCTTCGTCGTCGTTGACGTTCGCCCTCAGTTGTTTTTTTTTATATTATTTTTGTTTGTTTGCTGTTTTTATTATTTTTGTTTGTTTGCTGCTTTTGTTATTGTTTCTGTGCTCATTTGTTCGATGGCAACTCATTACTGCCGCTCATTTGGCAAAGAGGAGGAGGAGGAGGTCCGTTAAGCATTTACATACATATGTACATTTAATGCTTATGAAATTGTTTCATCGCTCTTGTTGTTAGTGAGTTATTATTGTTGTTGCTGCTGCTGCTGTTGGGCATAAACGTTGGTCGTGCTGTCCGTCCGTCCGCTTGCTTTAAAGACAACTGAGGCCAAGCAGCGTCTGGCACATTGTGTTTGGAAATCACCGTCTCTTTTGTTAGCTGCTCTTTATGTTAATAATACTATCTGGTGTGCTTAAATACCGTATTGCACGAGACTTTTTTGTTTTCATTGCAGAAGTGGGAGTATATCGATAGCACAATCGATAGTTACAAATTATTAGTGAAATACCGGAAAGTGATTTAATTTGTTTTGCCTTCGTGAATAAAACACAGATAAATTAAATTATTTATTTATTAAAACTTGAAATATTAAAACTGAAAATGTAACTTAAAAGGTTTACCATAATCAACACAAAAGAATGTAGACAAGCACCGAGAGTGGCCGAGATATTTTTTTTTTCGAAAATAAACGGTTTTACAGCTTAATCATCAGGTTCTTCAACTTTATAGGACCTTCTCTGATTTTAAATCAGTGGTGTCCAAAAGTATGATAAAGTAGGCTAAAAAATACTTTTCCTAAAAGGACACCATTGTTTTAGAATTGAAATTAACTCTATTGTGGGCAAGGAAAAATGTTTCTCGTGTGTGGGCACCTAAAGACAGAACGTCTGTCAACGCTGCTCAGCGCTCAGCTGTCGATAACAATTTAGATCTACGATTAAAATTTAATATGTTGCTCAGTTCTAGGGCTGTCGAATATTTTTTAAGTATCGCATCGATAAAATATTTTGTTTTGGAAAAATATCAAAATGGTATTTAATATATCAATTTAAAATATCGATATATATGATATTTTTTCCATTCCTTTTTTTTACAAAAAGTGATAGGAGAAAAAGTGATATTTCGACAAAAAATTTTACGATATCAGTTTTGAAAAAATATCGATATATTGATATTTTGATATATTATCAACAGCCCTACTCAGTTCTCTGTGTTGCACGTGTTTGATTTTACATTTTTAATATTTCAATTTCTGCGCGTCGTAAACGCACGCAAACGTTTTGATAATGGGTAAATTCCGTTCAAAATTGAAACGCCATAACAAGGGCAAAACCTGGAGCAAGGGCCAGTCAGCCGTATCGAATCCTGACCAAATGAAGCATCGTCTTAAAGCGAAGTCTCGCTTCTTTCAGCCAAATTTGAATTTGGGTATGTTCACAACAAAACACCATTATTTCAGTAAGTGCTTATGTTAACTTGTCACCTTAGCAGCCGCAACAGGATCAAGCTCAGCTAACGGTCTCACCACGGAAGCCGTGCACAAACATGAACAGCGTTTGGCATACAATACGGAGACGACGACGGTCAACGATGTGGCCGGTAGCCTCAAGTCCTTTACTTTGGAAGATGATGACGGCATGTCCGGCTCAGGCACCGGTACTCTGCCGGGCACATTCAAGACCTTTCAGACCTTCGCATCCAACTACAGCAGCTGCAGCAATGTTAGCTTTAAGAAGCTACTCACTGGCTTTCGGGCATCCTCCGATTTGCACAAGGAGATGTTGGCGATATTAAGTGCTCTCACGGAAATCATACGCGAACGTGGCGGCAACGAATCTTCCACCGAATACTTTCTACTTTTAATCAGCCAAATTGAGGCCGCCACCGAGGAGCGCGACATCATCGCCGGCGTCGCGCTGCTTTCCATGGGTATAAAGTCTGTGCCGGCTCCGGTGTTGCGCAACCGATTTGACCAAACAGCTGCCACATTGCAACAGCTGCTGCAGCGCTTTATTGAATCCAGCAATCAATCTGTTATACGCTATGTAAGTAATGTTTAATATTTTGTTTATAAAGTACTCATATTTCAATTCTAATGGCTGTGAAACACATTTATTATCAAACTTTTCCCGATGTTACGCACCATTTATTTTATTTGTTCAAAAATTTCATAGATCGACCCCTTGTCAAAGTATAGTTTGTTACATTATTTCTAAAATCCCATTTTTGATGCAATATTGTTCTACAACTTCAAACGCATCACCTGGTTAAATATTAATTGCTATAATTACGCCGTTTGTGAAAGTGTTTTTTTTTTTTGAATAAGCAACAAATTATCGTATTTCCCTAACAAAATTTACAGAAATTTAAATTTGCAAACCAAAGTTGAATGTTACCTATGCGGTCCTATTATTTCTATCTTCTTCATTCGATTTTTCTTTCGGGCAAAGAGTGCAAAGATATGAAGATATTCAAATTTAAAAATTACATTCTAGTTTAGGCCCACCAAATAGATTGAAGTAAATTTTGAGCAGGCTGCGTAGTGCTACTTTTTAATAAATTCAAAGGACAATCAAATTTAATTAACATTTTATCTTCAATTGTAATAAAAAAGTTTAAAGATATTTAGACTTTAACCATAAACCAATGTCTCTATATATTTTTCAGTTAAGAATTTCTGCTAAGAAATAAAGTGGTTTAATAAATTTGATTTCTCTAAAACAATATTTTCCCCAAATATCATATGGAGTACCCAAGTCTTAAGCGTTCAAGCAATATTAAAGATGAATTGGCCGAAACCAAAATTTGTTGAATACTGTAGCTAAAAAATAAACTTAAATAAACGATTTGAAATAAATGTTTCGTTTTGCCAATTTTAATCGTTAAATATATTTTCTTCCTAGTTTGTTCAATTTTTATTAAATTTATCGTATGTAATGCATTTTGTGAGAAAGCTGTGATAACTAGCCATGTCTTTAATCTAGTCCGAGAAAACTAAAAACATCTTCTCCTGAATACTTTCGCAAAAAGGAGTCGATATAGGTTCATCTTGGCTCACGGAGTAAAAACATAAATACATTTTGCCCATCAAAAGTAAAAGTTGCAATTTAAGTTTTATTTTTAAGCAATAATAATTATTATTTTTAACAAAGTAAATAGCAAGGAAGATTCATTATTTTTGCTCAAAAAGAATGATTATTGCGTAAGCTTTAAAATTTAACTTATATTTTGTGAGTAAATTAATAAAAATTCCAATTTTGTTAATCACGGTGAAAATGCATAGACTACACTTTTAAAGTAACTACTATTAAATGATTTTTTCTATTCCGGTCCCTGTCCTTTATATAACCATTTAAACAAAGCTAAAAACTTAGCAAATCGAATGATTAACGTCTATTAAATTATCTTAGCGTATTATTAAAAAATAAATGCATGTTAGACAATCTCTTTTGAATGATAACACTATTATATTATTTGTTGTTTTGTTTTAGGTGATTGGCTGCTTATCGGTGCTGCTTCGCGCCCAGGACTACGCCACATGGACGTACAGCTCAACGTTCCAATACTTTGATGCACTGCTATCCTTCAGCATTCACTCCAGGCCCAAGATTCGGAAGGCAGCACAGCATGCCGTAGTTTCCATAATTCATGGCAGCTGTTTCATGTTGCCACCAATGCCAGTTGAGAATGATGTTAATGATGCTGCGGATGTTAAGAAGGAACAGGAGCAGCTGGCATCGAAGATTAAGCATCATCCGGCCAGCGGACGTGTGGCAAAATTCTGTTTGGCTCAGTTTAAGCCCGAAGTGTTGGCAAATGCACAAACGACTGTGCTGCATACGCTGGCCTTGTTAAAGGACTCACTAGCTGGCTTTCGGGCCGAGGATATACGCAGTGTTTGCGAGCATCTGTTGTCCATAATGACCGCTAGCAATGTTCTGGTGCGCACCAATTGCTTTCAGGCATTGCATGCTCTGTTTCTCACACGCACCGCCAATCTGAATGCAACGGTGTGCGCCAAGCTCCTTGCCGCCATACACGAGTATCGGCCGGATCGCAGTGATGTACGTCAAACGCTTGCCTGGATCACAGTGCTCAAGGAGGGTCATATGCATTTGGCCACACAACAGCTTGATTTATGCATGCAAGCGTTGCCGCGACTTTTTGACGTCTTTACCGCCGACCTGTGGCTGTCAGATCGCAGCGAGCTTGTCGTTGGAGTTTCCAATTGCGTGAAAGAGTTACTACAAGATTGCGTATCGCGTGCATGTGCCACAAAACAACTGGCCGATAATTATCGCCAGTCGGTGGCCAAAATTATTGCCTCGCTTCATAAGGTGCTTAATGCACCCTTTGGTGAGATTTCAAAGTATGTTATACTCATATTCTCAATAGTCTTTGAAGCGTGCGGCAGTCATTTTGGGTATGTACCATGCAATTAAGAGGAAATCTATCCTCTAGTTATACCCGTTAATTAAACAATAAGTAAAAGGGTGTATTGTGTTCGTTGGAATGTATGAAACAGGGAGAAGGAAACATCTTCGACCCCATAAAGTACACAACCACAGTTTCTAAGATAATAAGTATTTTGTGGTAATTAACGTTATCTATTATTATTATCTATTATCCCACTGAATAGCATCAAGATCGGAAATGAAGAACGGCAGCTATGGCCAGTTAATGTTTTCAATGTAATACAAGTATTTTCTTTAAAGTACTTTTATATATATTGAAATAAGTAACGGGTATATCCTATGGTCGGGATATCGACTATAACCTTTCCGACTGGTTTTCTTTTTTATATTATTATACTTCCTTATTTATTTATTTTATCTTTCCATCATCCGAGCACATCAAGTTTAACTTATAAATTATTTTGGTAGTCACTGTTACAATTTCAATGTGATTTTATAATTTAATCCAGGGATTAAAACCGTAATCGAGCCCGTAACCTTTAACCGGAATTAACTGACTGAAGTTGGTATCTCTAACCGAAACCAAACTTTTTTATTATACCGAAACCGAAATAACTGATTAGTAACCGAGACATGAATAATTTTTAGTTTCTGTTCATTCAAGCATTAAATTCAATTAAGTTATTAAGGTGTAATAATCGTTTTTCAATTTTGTTTTGATAATAAATTTCAATATTTATCTTATTAAAATTTAATAATTAAATAGATCTTTTTTGAAATCATATATTTTTGTGCATATATAAACTTTTTTTTATGATATTTCTAAGCCGGTAACCGTTACGAAAACGATATACAACGGTTTTTCGTAACCGATAACCGAAACCCAAAATACAAACACAACCGAAACCCTAACTGAAACCGATATTCGATTCGGTTTGATACCCTAAACATAATTTTATAATTTTTCAATATTTAAAAAAAAAAACTAGTTTTCAACAATTTAATTGAATATAGAGAAAATATATTTGAATATTGTATAATTATTTTTAAAACTTTTTATTTATTTATTACAGTGGCGAGCTGATGCCCTCGTTGACAACAATTGGTAAACGCTATGAGAACCAGACAGCACTGCGGTTACAGATTGAACATACACTAATTAGCGCTATTAAGGCTCTTGGCCCGGAACTTGTGTTGAAGGCCTTACCGCTGAATGATGCCAGTGGCGGTGTATGCATCGAGAGATCATGGCTGTTGCCATTGATGCGTGAGGGTGCCAATGGAGCCAGTCTACAGTTCTTTAAAGAGCACATTGTTCCACTAGCATTGAACAGTCAGGCAAATTGGCGCAAATTTTCAGTGGAAGAGAAGAACAACTCAAAGGCACACATTTATGAGCTGTTAAGCTGCCAGTTGTGGGGTCTATTTCCAGGATTCTGTCGACATCCACGCGATCCAGAATATTTGCGAAAACTGGCGCCTACCCTGGGTGAAGTCCTAGAGAAGAATCCAGAGTTTCGTGCGGCCATATACGATGGTCTGATGGAACTGCTGGACGATAGCCAGAGCAGCGAATGTCATGCCGCCATTGGTCAATATGCCCGCAATTTTCTGCCCCGCCTGTTCAACATATACACACAGAAGCCGACCGGCACCTATGAGGCGGATCTACGCAAGCGTGCCTTGGATGTCATACGTCTCTACATTGCCCGTGCATCCGCTGACGTACAAGCCCAGCTCTTTGAAAATGCCCAGGAACTTTTGGCGGCCAGCGCAGTGGCGAGCTTTGAATACGATGCATATTTTGATATTAATGCAGCCATTGTGCGTGTGCAAAAGTGTCGCGGTATTGAGGCCTATTTCGAGAAGTACATGGCGCCCGTTCTACGTAACGATAAGTCCAAGTTAGTTTCCCGTGATGAGCAGAAGTTAAAGAAGCAACAGCGCAAGACCTACGAGTAAGCCAAAAATATAACTTTAGTTCTCCTTTTATTAAATTACTGTATTATTTACCTGTTCTGTTAGGTTACTACGTGAGCTGATGACTTCTGACCAAACTTCGTGTCAAAAGTTTACACGCAAAAACTGTATTATGCTACAGCAAATACTTCTGGAGGCCTTTAGCACCACCTGTAGCGTCTGTCAGGCGTCACGTTTGCAGTAAGCGATCTTTATATGTCTATATTATTCAATCTTTCGAAGCTATCAAGGTTTTGAAGCCCTGGATGCTGCAGAGCATTGGAATTGTGATTCTTAAACTACTTTAATTCGATAAATCGACAATTCTTTCATTGTCGGTTTGTATAGTTAAGATTTACATCACTTATTAATATATCCATCATATTAGACATTTAACATGCAATTTGAATTTGTACACAGTTGTCTTAAATCGTTACTGGATTGCCGGAATAACCTAACGTTCAACGATCAGCTGGTGATGAAGGCCATTCCGGAGGCAGTGCTTAATTACAAAGAGTTCTCCACACGCAAGGAGCAGGTGGCTGAGCAGCTGATCAAACTGATTGTCAATCTGTATCAAGAGGCTGGCAAGATTAATGAGTTTGTGGACATCTTGACTGCAGGCTTTACTGGAGACGAATCGTTAATTACCAACACGATACTCGCATTTCGTGCGGTTCTTCAGCAACAAGGTCAGCATCTAACTGTGAGCACTTTGGAGTTTGTGCTGCAACAGGTTTCAGTCTTTCTGGTGCAAAAGTCACGGCATCAGGCTGAGGCAGCCGTTGCATTCCTCATCACATTCATCAAGGTGATGCCCATACCGCTGGTAGCCAATCATCTCGAAACGATTGTAAGTGCATCTTAAAAGTATATACATTTTGAATATGTCCAAGCCTTATATTGTAAATATCAAGGCTGCAAACAGGCTCTGAACCGAACCTCGTAGAACCGGTTCGGTTCGGGGTTTTAAGCAGCCTAAGCCGGATCATGAACCGAACCCTTGAAATTATTTGCTTCGCGAACCCGAACCCAAACCGAGCCGCTTTCTAAAATAAAAGGTTTGGTTCGAAAAAAAAAATAATTACATACATTTTATGGTTTTCTAATATTACGCAATTATTTGAGACTTCGGATTAAAATAAGTCACATTTAAATCTTTAAATAAGTTTAATTTATCATCAAAAAATGATTTCTTTAAAAAAAAAAATTAGGTAGTTCAAAAAGTAGAGAAAAATCTATAACAATAAAAATTTTTTTTGTATAAAAGTGAACCAAGGCTCGAACCCAAACCTTGGGTTCCGGGAGTATATAAACCAATTCGCGAACCGAACCGATGTCTTGCTCTATGGTTCGAACCTCCGAACTGAACCTTAAACAACATTTTGGAGGTTTGCAGCCTTGGTATATATATATATTTTATTTTTTTTTAAAGATGCGTTCACTATCGGCTATGACGAAGGACACAAAGCGCTATTGTCGCATACAGATTGGTTATTTCCTAAAAAAGCTCTGCAAGCGCTTCACCACAGAGGAACTGGCACGCTTTGTGCCAGGAGACGATGAAGTGACCCATCGCCGGCTTAAAAAGATACGTAAGCAAATGCGTCGTGATACGCGTAAAAAACAAAATGAAGAGGCGCAAGCCGAAAGCTCCGATGATGAACTAGTGGGAGATTTGGAGCAAAAGAGCTACACGTAAGTTAGAAGCGAATGCCTTCGATAATATGATATTAGTGAATGACAGCTCTATTCACCATTTTGCAGAATCGATGATATTTTGGCCGATTCAGACTCAGACTTTCCCGAGGATATGGAAACAGAGGATGGCGTTGCTACTACGAAACTTGGCAAGTCCAAATCCAAGTCTAAGTCCAAGCAATCACGCAGCACCTACATTCGTGAGGATGCCGACGAAATTGTCGATCTGGCAGATCTCAAGTCCATTGGCAATGTTCTGAGTAAGTTCAATTTTACATTTCAAGTTTTTTGACTTGTCTAACTAGACTATTATCCACACAGCAAGCGGCTCTGGAGCAGCAGCAGCTCCTAGCAAGCAGTCGAAATCAAAGCCACAACTGGCCAATGGTGGATTCAAGACTGCAGATGATGGTCGTCTCATCATTAGCGACAAGGCATTGCGTGGACAAGGTAAAAATGATGATGTCAATAGTGATTCAGACAGCGATGAATCCTCAGCTGATAGCGGTCATGAAATGCGTGGTGGTGGTGGTGGTGGTAATCCAAAGCGTGGCATGGAAGAGGACTCCAGTGATGAGGAAGAAATCAAGCAAGCAATCAGTAACAAACGCAAGCGCAAAGCCAGTGATGCACTAAGTATGCTCTCTGGCAAGAGTGGCACTAGCACACGAAAAGGTATACATCGACCTCTTGGCGGTAAATCCTGTGATGCTATGTCCGTCAAATCTGGCGGTGGAGGCTTTAACAAAGCCCCTGGCACTGAATACAGTACCAAAAAGGCCAAGGGTGACATGAAGCAGCGCGGTAAACTGGATCCCTATGCATATATACCGCTCACACGGAATACGCTTAACAAACGGTTAGTCGGCTTTATTTACAATTGGGGAAAAACACGATTTAAAATTTTGAATTTTTTTTACAGCAAACGCGCCATGAACTCACGCAAGTTTAAGAACGTGGTGCGAGGCGCTGGTGCAGATGAAACGACCACAGGGGGAACAGCTCGTAGAGGAGGCGGTGGACAGCGTGGACGTGTTGGCAAGAGCTACAAATGAGCGGCAATTTCCCGGATCATAAAGATAACTTGGATATACTAGACTAGCAGTTTCTGTTATTACATAAATACATAATGCCCTTATATGAATACATATTTAATCTTATCATACATATTCAGCTGAGAGTTTACTACCCTGTGCCAGGGATATATTAACTTAATGTAAAAATATGTAACAGACAGAAGAAGGCGTGGCAGACGGCAAAATAAACCGAATTACAAGAGAATTTTTAAAGCAAGAGGCTTAAGTTTTGGTACATATAATAAGAATCGATGTGTCTAGAAAATTACCTCGAGATGTTTTTGAGCCACAGGAAAAACATAACACTGACGTCGGAGTATCGAATAACTGGGGTATATCGTAGTCAAGCACTCTCAAATTAACCTTTTTACTTCTTTAACCAAAATTTGTTGTAAAATTTTTATATTTCATAGGACCGGGTCTTTAAACTTCTCTTAAAGTGTTTGAAAGTTATGTTTGCAAAAGCAATTTAGTAAATTTCAAAAATGAGATGTCTGATGCTATTACATGAAAACAAGACTAGGAAGCGAAAAGATTAAACTTGCAGAGGAGTACATCAACATATAAATTAAGCAAACATTTTTTTCTTATTTGTAAATAAAAAATTCAGTACTATCCAAAATCTCGAAAAAGTTTGGTCTATTATAATTAACAGAAACGATTAGTCAATTGCTTTCTCAATTATTTATAAATCACATTGCTCTATTGGGTTTAAGAAAACATTGAAAATTAGGCCCTTTATTCTTCTATTTCGGTAGCTAAATATAACAGAAAGTTTCAACAAATCGAAGTGTTCATAAATATTTTCAATTACAAAACAAAAATAAGAAATATAATTGCCTGCATAACGAAAGATAAAATCGTTGTCAGTTACAGTAAACATGAAAATTAATTTAATGCTCATCAAAAAATAAATTGCTTGACACATAGGATAGAATGAACAATAAGTTTCCGGCTTAGCTATATCGAATTTCCATAATAATATTTTAGGTGTTTTAAAATGAATGTTATATACGATTCGTTTGCAAATAGGGATACAACTAAATATAATAAAGCACTTGATTTTTGTACATGCATTGACTATATCAGCATAGATACTTGAAAAATTTAAATGCTTTTGAATTGGTTTTCAATGTGTGTTTTACGCCACTCTCCATTAGGGTCCAATCCCACCATGGTCTCTTCTATGAAATGTAGTTTGTCGTGAGCATCGACTAAAATTATAGAGTGTGTCCGACTGCCATAACTGTGCTCGGCTATGTGGACGTTCAGAGCGCTGAGACCTTCGCCCCAGCTTGGAGCACGTCGTTTTAGTTCGGCATCTGGCCAAAACTTCCGTTTATTTTTGAGCAATCGTAGCAGCTCGGAGCTCAAAGTATCCACATCCGAGTGACCATATTTGCTGACTATCTGCTTAAAGTGCTCCTGACCATGGCGCACCTTCTCAAAGGGACAGGCGGACAGGCTGTTGCCAAAACCGCAACATTCTTCTTGCTCGAAGGGTGACAGCATTGGAGGCACATTGCTCAGTAGATTGATTTGTGCCGGCTTCGAGGCATCACTAAAAATGAGAACAAGTGTTAACAGGCGCTAATGGGTTGAGTTTAGTTTTAATGCTCAAATGCTTACCCAATTTCAATGGAGACAAAATTAAAGGCACTGTATTTGGTGCATTCCGTTAGCAGGTGTTGATTATAGTTGAATATATTGTGCTGGTCATCCGATTGGCGTACATAGTCCGCAACGATCATGCCGCGTCCTAGTAAGAAATGTTCGTTATTTGATTGCCGTTGTTGTTTGTTCTGGCTGCTGTTGTTGCAGCCATTGTTGTTGGTGTTATTATGCGGTTGCAAAATGTTTTTGTGCGCTTCGAAACAAAGGAAATTGGTGCGTTATCAGTTATGAATAAAACGAAAGCAGTCAAATTAATGAAACGGTCATGAGCTGTTTGCTGTGTGTGTGTGCATGTGAGCAGGTGTGTGTGTTTGCGTTTGTTTACCAACTGCATTTCGGGGCTTCGGTTCTCCGGTCAGGTTGAGCAGTGCGCCGACCTTAAAGATGCCCTTATTGTTGCTAACAGCTAACCAGGTGCCACCCTCTCGACCAGGCTCTAAGTCAATACCTGTGTATAAATAAATTCAATTATTAATTACATACGTAAGGACATAAGGACAGCCTAATTTGTTTAATAACTATGTTCAAATAATGATTTTCCAATAAAAATCTATTATAATTTGCAGAGGCGCAGCTAGCCATTTCGGGGCCGAGTCAAAAAAAATATTGGGGGCACTTTTTTCAATCTTTTTAATTACTAAAAATATCTTAAAATAATGTACTTCTGAATTCTTTAAAGATCTCCTCCCAGCTAATTGTGCTGGCTTTCTCGTGATCTATGGAGATGGTCATTAAATGATGTAGCCTCTCTTCGCTCATCGTATTCCTTCATTTATTTTTTATAAAAGCTAATTTACTAAATGCCCTTTCTCCAGAAGCCACAGATGGAGGCAAAACTAGCAAAAGTCTTAAGGAGAAAAAAATATTAAAACGGGCAGGCCCGAGTCCTGACCAAAATTATGAAAAAAAAAAAATTTTAAGTGATTTTTTCAAATTATTTAATTTTTTCAAGCTCTAAGAAATTTTTAATTCACTTTTTTTTCTGTAAAAAAAATTTTTGGTTGCCAATTTTAGAAATTTAGATATTTTATCCTCGTAATAGGTATTTTAAATTAAGCTTGCTAAACATATCGATGCGTGTAGATAAAAGAAATGCGTAAATTATATTAACAATGAATTATTACAGAAATATTATGTTCAATCCATGAAAAAATTAAACGTAAAATCGGTCCTCGAACGTGGGGCCCCTCAACCCCTCCCTAGCTGCGCGCCTGATAATTTGTATAGTACTTTATATTAAATAGTCTTTTAATATTCGTTAGTAAATCCATCAAAATTTAAAATTCTTAATCTACGGTCTATTCTTAGATGTATTCATCAAGAAACCATACTTCTAAAATCAATTCCTGGTCCCCGCAATTGAGTAGAAAAATGTGTTTTATTGAAATTTTTATCATGTTATTATAAGCATATATTTAGTGTTTTTCGTCCGATCCTCCAAGACTTTCCAAGTTTCATAGAATCAAAAGACCAATTGTCCTTTAAATACAATTTTCGTGCATTCAAGGACTAAAAACACAACATTTTTCAACTCGAAAAGCGGGGACTAAGAAATAGAGCCCCGCATGAGTGCACACTAAACAAAAAATTATTCCATCTCTCTCAAACAAATCATGTAATACACATAACTCTATTAATCCTCACACTGTCTGTACAATGACTTTGCTTAAAAACTCATTCATAAGTATGAGTCTATTATCCACTCGAGTCATAATCTAAAGCAGCGGTGGGCAAGGAATTTACAATCGTGAGCAATACAACAACATCTACAACACACAACATCTACTTTGCAAAATGAACACTTTTATGAACGTACGCGTCACAGCCAAAACTCGAGCATTTGCTGTGTGCTTGTTGTTTAGTTTTATTGGGGGTCATAAATGATTTGCGCGCAGCGTCAAAAGTTGTTATTGTATTGTCGAAAATTGCGAGCAAGCCAATTTACCGGCTTGAGTTTTGTGAGTAGCGCGAGCAAGGGTTTGCCCACCGCTGATCTTAAGCTAGTATGAGTCCGGTTCACAAAAAATTCTCATGATAGAATGAAAAATCACAGTCTCTCTCATTACAGCTTTGAAATACAAGCAACAGTTGATATTGACAAACTCTCTACTGTAAGCACTGTGAACACTATGAACAGTATTAGCAATTTCAAATACTTTGCTCAGAGAAAAATGTATGATTTTAGTGCTTTTCTTTGCTTTAAAAAACTTTTAAAACCATACAAAAAGCTAAATTGGCGACAGTGGACCCGTCTTCACCATGGCTGCTCTCTTTTCACAGTATGCTTGCAAACGTCGTTTGGTATCTCTTTTTAGCGCTTGCCGAAAGAGCCTAATACTGTTTGGCCCCTCACCAAATCGAAGGATGTCACCTTATTACAAATTCACCTTGCACTAGTTATTCCTTTATTAGAATGTGTGATTCGCACATTCAACACTGTAGCAACTCAGCAAGTTCATAACAACGAGAGTGATAGCAGACACTAGAGAAACTCTCTTACGATCATGATTTTCGTAACAACGTGAGAGCACATCATACGACAGCTTAGCTTCGACCCAATGAATCCTATAAATAAATAACTCATAAGGAATTGAAAGAATTGTTTATAAACAAAAATGAGTCATTTTGAATGTGTGCACAGTGTGATTTCTGACTGTTAACTCGATTTAGTGTGAGTTTGGCAGGGCTCTTCTAGGAATTGATTTTAGAACTATGGTTTCTTGATGAAAACGTCTTAAATATGACCGAAGATGACGTTACCATTTTTTTTTGCGAAAAAAATCTATGATCCCTAATATATCGAGTCCATAAAGTACGCGCCAAAAATCAAATTTTACAGGAGAAAGTAATTTTGAGTAATCGTGTGTCGTGTTTCGTATGCCGCTTCTTGCTTGCGTTGTATTTGACAAATTAAATATTTTGTGTGCAGATGCGGTTGGTAACTATGAACACATTTGCACCAAAAAAACAATTTCGAAAAAAAGGCACTTACGTTATTTATGCAAATAGAACTCGATATATCTTGATATGGGGAAACTGTACAATTTTGATTACTTTGCTGGAATAACTCAAACTCAAAGGAGGAAGTCGACCTATTATATTAATTATAGACTCCTATAGTAACTTTATGAGTGCAAACTTAGGTCGTTTAATTTAATATAAAGCAGCTAATATCATTTTGGCCCATCTGAACTACATATACATGTACAATGTACATATGTATTTATGTTTTCATTTCATTTCACTTACCTCCATAAACATGGTCGGAATTTGACCACTTGGCTGCCGTTTGTGTCTCGCGGGCAAAGAATTCATCGCGATTGGATGCCAATATGAGCTTGTAGCCATCGCTGTTGGGTTGTGAATTAGCATAGAAGAAAATCACACACATGATGCTTGACACTCAAAATTTGGCTTGCTTCTGTCTTTGCTTCCTAGTATAGTATAAATACTCGTCGCAGTCTGTGGCATAAATGTGTTCATAATAAGTAGCACCAGCTAAAAATCAGTCTCTCTGTTGCTTTGTTCTAGGGCTTAAATTTATCACGAAATTATCGCTGACAATAATAGTCTTATCCGTTGTTTTGCTTGCTTACGCCACGCCTTCTTGATGCGATTGCGATTTCAAGTACAAATAAAATACAAATATAGTGATGTGAGCAAACAAAAGTCTGCCGACATTATACTGGACTTTGTAAATAAGTATACATATATTAAAATGTATTCTTTAAGCACTTGATTAATTTAAAATTTGCATTTCTATCTGCGATTGTTGTCAGTTTGTCAAATGTGCTTATCATAACAATTTTATAGCCTATTTCCACGACAGCACATTAGGCACATTCGACTCCATTTTCATCATTCGGGCCGAATTTGGACTTCATTTCAGTACAAAATCCGAATGTTCACTTTGGCTCATTCATAATGAATGTTAATACTTTGTGCCATTCACCCCGGAGAATATCAGTATTTTTTTTATCGAGCACGCGATGTATATCGATAAAATCGTGAAAAAAGCAATTAAGACTTATAGGCTATTTCCACGACCACTCACATTTGGCTCATTTGGTCACATTTGGATGTGGCTCATTTTTGGCTTTCCACGACCAAATGTGAAACTGTTAAGACACTCAAAGCAAAGCAGCTGTTCGGCTTCTGTGCACAAATTACAAAAAGCAGACAATAACAACATTTTATTATTTATTATGATATTTTAATTTGCGCAAATTTAATGTCTACCGATTTTATTGATGAAAACAGCTGGTTAAGGTGATAATTGCTATTTTTTTAAGAGTTTATCGATAAGCATCGCGTGTTCGATAGGAAAATACTAAAATTCACGGGGTCGAATGACAAAATATCGGCTCATTCATTATGGATGAGCCAACATCATCATCCGGATTTTGTACTGAAATGAAGTCCACATTCGGGCCGGATGATGAAAATGGCGTCGGATGAGCCAAATGTGCTGTCGTGGAAATAGCCTATTAAACCAGCTGTTTTGTTCAATAAATATAGGTTACCATAAAATTTGCGCGAATTATAATTGCAAATAAAAATGAAAATGTACTTATTTTCAGCTTTTTATCATTTTTGCACAGAAATCGAACTGCTAATTTATTTCGGGTGAAAGGAAAATGTTTTATCAGATTTCTTTTTAGCTTATGTGATAGTTAAATTATTTTTACTTAAAATATCTTTATTGTAATAAATAATGTCACCTGTAAGAAAGCAAAAAGTACAACAGAAATTGAAAACCACCATTTTTTTTTAAATCATGATAATATAGGATAATTTACGACTTGATTGTTATAATCCCAGTAGAGCACAAAACTAATTTTTTTCTAGTTAAAATATAGCACTTTTCGACTAATACAGGTACCAAATCCACTTTTTAGATACATTTGGTGACCAAGGTGACAAAAAACAACTTTTTTTTGTATGGTTAAAAGGTGCGCCCTCATACATATGTCACATTAATCGAGAATGCCGATTTAAAAAAAAATAAAAAATTAAGCAAATGAATACATCTGTAATTGTGTAATACCCAGTTTTGAATTTTAGACAGTAGTTTTATCGCTATTTTTAAATTAAGAAAATTATGATTTTATTGAGGATTTTTATACGATTTATTTACTTTACATTTTACACCACTAGCAAACCGAAACGAGAAGCTTAAACAACGTTTTGGGTTAATTTTTTTTTTTTTTTGGTTTGAATTTTGTTACGAACTGCTTTTTTTCCTTGGGCCACGCCGGCTGGCTCATCGTTCTCTCAGGTGGAGTCCCATCCCTGGCCCGCAGTCCAAACAATCGATTACATCATCGATACACAAAACATCTGCTGCAATACTGCACTTTACAACACCACGACAAAAGACAACATAAATAAACAACAGACGGCAACAAAACCTGCAATCAACAACAAAACGGTAAGCAAAAATCTAACACTGATCCACCTCTCATCCAAACAGGATCCAGGCGTACCCGCCCTGCCTGAGATAGCCACCCTCTAGTTGGTCACCGAATGGACCCTTCTTCAACAGGTGTTGACCTCCATGTCTTTCCCTCCCCCTTCAGTAGTAAGTACTCGGACTCATCTTCAACTTCATCAGGTAAGTATTATATTATCTCGTCATTCTTATTCTTCTCCAGATTTAACATAGTGTCTTAATTTATATTTACAGGTATGTATAATTTCAAACATTGATTCGGCGACAAGGTAGAAACAAACGAAACAGGCTAGGAACACATCGATGCTGCAAACGCAACAAGCTTGGCGGAGATGAGGTGGCAAGACAACGATGCGGAGACGCCGCGGGAATTGTCGTAAATATGTATATATATTTATATAAAAAAAAATATATATATTTAAATTCATACAGGTGAGTGTGATAAATAAATGTGATTGTGATGATTACTGTGTGATTAAATGCAAATGTAAATATGTATCGCTTAATGACTACCTTGCCTACCTAAAGAGCTCTCTGGATAGGTAAAGGGGCGATATATGTTTATGGGCACTGTTGTATCTGTATATATGTATGTATAAATAAATTGTATTTGTTGAATTAATTTACAATGTTATTGTTTTTGTGTTGTTCCTAAACTGTTTGTCGGGTTTTTACTTTGAACTGATTTTATTAACCATTTTTTTTTAATCTCATTTTATATTTTATCTATAGTTTTGATTTTTCTTTACTTTCACTTTTACTTTTACTTAAGCAAATTATACATTTAAATTTAACTTAAATTTTATTTTAACTTTAATTTTAAATATGTAGGTTCAGATTTCAAATTTTGAATTTTAATTTATATTTCATAATTTTGTAATTTCGTTCGACTCTCTTTTTTCAAGTAATTAATAATTATTTAAGACAGCGGCGTTGAACTTATTATGGCGGTACAAAGAAAGACAAGCAAATGTTTTTTGCAGCTTTTCAACCTAGAGCTTTGGCCAGACTTGTGGTGAGAATTGGATCTGACTCACTCGTACAATTTGACAACGGGCTGCTCCCTGCGGTTCTATCGGACGAATTGATATCAATAAACGCCTCCAGAGATTCGCAACGACGACTAGAGTTTCCCCTCTGGGTTGAAACGCTCACAAAAATCAGCCGGTCTTGCGTTTTTGACGTCACATTTCACAAAGGTTTTGCAGCGGCACGAAATTTTGTTGATCTGGCACAATTACCGACGCAGCACAAGTTTGGTCGCAGCACCCAACGAGCACAAATATGTTGGCTGTAACACCAAATGAAGCACACACGCGCTGGTGCCGCACAAGGCACGACTCTCCTCAAAAAAAACTGTCTGCCTGTGAAAGGCAACCGCTCCTCTTAACCGTTCAAGTCGAACTACTCGTTGCAATTTTTCCAACCTTGTGGTCTACCAAAATTCTTCCTATTTCTTCTCTTCTTTCAAGAAAAAATGCATTTATTGCCTCTCTCCCTGATCTAAAAGATACTGTCACCACCCTCTTAGAAAAAAATATTGTAACCCGCCAATTTTCAAACTAAATAATATATTTACATTTATTATTTATATACCTATCGATATACAAATATTTTAGAAAAATAACAAAATATATGGACAGATCCGATAATTAATAGTCTTTTTACACTAAGACCGGTATGACGCCGTAACGAAAAAGGGCGGTATAGAGCCCTTAAGTAGGCCTTTACCATACAAAAATTTGATAGTAAGGCTTAAATATAACGGCTTTTAGGCGAGCCCGTATTATTAACGACGATGTTTTTGACAAAAGTTGGCAGCCCTGGCTTAAAAATTGATAAGAAATCGATTTACCACCACAAAAAATGCCAGTTAATATTTGAAATATTTTTTGTAAGCCGTCAATCCCTCATTAATTCAATTATGCATTCAAGTAGTCGTCGGACATACATGATGGATCCGTTATCTACATTTAAATACAAACTTTATGTACAATTTATAATAAATTTAGTAATGAGCAATTTACAATTTGACAATTAGACTTCAAAATATCGGCCTTTACATTAGTGAAACGACTTTCAGTGTAAATTGACTATAAGAAAATAAAAATAATAAACATCGAGCTGGCACAAACGATAAGACATGAACATAACAATTTTGTAATAAGTAAAATAGTAAAATAAAGCAGTCATCTCGTTCCGTTGGTCAGTTGTTCATGGGCAATGATCGGTGATCGATATATGTGAGATATTTATCGAACGGTAAACAGTGAATAATTCGGTTCATGAACGATAAAAGAGGAACCGGGTGCTCATCGCAGGATTTGTTAAGTCGATTAGTTGCTCCGATAAATTTTCTTAAAGTCAGCAGCCCTGGTATTCTGCCGTTTACAAACTATCTGGCAACACTTTGCAACCAGTTGAATGCAAGAGTAAGCGTGTTGCTCAAACTAGATCAATTATTTTGTTTTTTTCTTGTGTAAGACGTGTGTTTCTTGACAAAAACTATTGCGAAACAAGCTGTTTGTTAGTACGAGCGATTAAAGCATAGAATGAATCAGCTGCAAGCTATTTCAAGCAGATATTTTGACGTTTTTAAAGCAGCCACAAGTAAACCGAACACATACACGCGCAACGCGTGCATTACCATATGAGCGAAACATAGAAAGACCAACACCACAATAAAAAAAAAAAAACGTCGACATCAGCGAATAGGTGCAAAAAAAAACTGATAGTGGAAAGAGTGTGTGTGGAATAGCAAACAATAATATAATTGATAGAAAATAAGCAAACAAAAGCCGATACTGCGCCAAGCAATAAGACAGAAAAAAGGCGAACCAGGCTATTTATTTGTATGTACCCCGTCGTCGTTGTCCCTGCGTCAATCGCTACAATACAGAAAAAATTGTTGTTACTAAAAATAGGCAACAAATACCCAAAACCCGTACCCGCTGATGTTGGCATCGCTCGAACTTTGGCTTTCGTCTCCGTTTGTTTGTGAAGTGCTGATTAACTAAAGTTGGTTAGCCAGGAGTGAAAACAAAACTACAAATTGCTATAAAAAAAAAAAATAAACGACTTTGTAAAAAGATCAGTTAAATAAAATAATTTTGGTGTTATTTTGTTTTGTTTCGCTTTGTTTGTTTGGAGCGTATACGGACACACGACAAACAGAAAACAGAAAAATAACAGTAACGAACAACGGCGATAACAAAAACGGATCATCGCAATGCTTTTAAAATTCACAAAAACCAGTGGAGCCGGCGGCGCGGGCCAATTGGGTACCAGTTCATCATCCATGCAAGCGACTACTACATACGCGGTACGCGGAGGAGGAACAGGTTTGTTATTTATTTATTATTTATACTCTGCTTTTGCCCCTACTTCGCTTTTACCTTTGCCTTTACATACACTCAGTTCAGCAATTTTTCGTACACTCGTCATTTGTTTACCCTGTGGCAATTAAAAATAGCAGGAGATGTATATATGTTTTTATTTAGTTTTGATGGATCAGTAATCAGTACCTGCTAAATGACATGAAATCTTCCTATACAAATCAGACTACTATGTTTTTCACCGTTCGTACGAAGCAATTATTATCAGTTTTCAGTTATTTGAGAAGAATTTAAAATTTTTAGTTGTTTAAAATTTCCTGTTGAATGTAATAAGTAGCAACAAATATAACATTTTTTGAAAGAGAAACGAATAATTATATTCACGCTGCCCGCTGCCTCTGCAATTGGACTTTGGGAAGATTGCCAGATTTGGCGGGAAAAAAGACAGACTTGGCGAAAAAATCTAGATTTGGTCAACAAATTTAAGACTTGGCGTGCAAAAGCAAATCTGTGAGTTTGGTTGAGATAACTTAAAAACCAAAAAAAAAGTTTTCATAATATTTGAGTTATTAGGTTGCTTCTTCATCTACATTTGTTTCTGTTCCTTTTGCTATTGTTTTTGTTGCTGGCTGTTGTTTCTGCTGTTGGGCATAACAATATACCTGTTGCTGTGGCTGATGTAGCTGCAAATTGGGCTGCAGCGCAACCACCGATGCCACCGATCCTCTCGCCGCCAAAATTAATTTTCAACAATTAGTGATGGGTATCGCTATTTATTGATGTTAAGAAGCGATAC
Source organism: Drosophila innubila (assembly GCF_004354385.1). Lineage (NCBI taxonomy): Eukaryota > Metazoa > Arthropoda > Insecta > Diptera > Drosophilidae > Drosophila > Drosophila innubila. Next base: position 31,608,183 of record NC_047626.1, on the reverse strand, counting down.
TTATGCAAAGTAAATATCGATATGACATTCAAAGTGATGTATCGAAAAGCATACTAAATGCGGCATTTATTTATTAACAATTTACAAACAATTCGGTTTATTTAGCTTTCATAATATTAATTTAAAAAAAAAATTATTTATTTAAAGAAAATTATTTTGTTAAGTGTAAATCAGCTTCCTTACAGAACCTTTAACAGCTGCTAAGCAAATATGATATGCTGCAGCCCTAAGTAAAATTTTCCTTGGTTTAAAAAAAAAAAAAAAAAACAACAAAAAAATACTTAATGTAGCAACACATTATTATTGATAAGAAAAATTTAACATGAAAAAAAATATTTTATTTAAATCATTCAATTAACACAGCCTGTTAACAGCAGATTTGGCATCTGTTAAACTAATTTTATGTTGCAGTCCTTTGAGATTTTATTAAATATTAAAAAAAAAAAATTAAAAAATTAAATCTTGCTTGGTCTGCCTGAGTTTGAACCCACGTTACCGTGTGCGTGAGTCTACGACACCATCCTCTGCACCATCTAGATTCTGAACCCGCTGGCTGATAAAACGCTGCTATATTGAAATCAAAACGCGAACTTTGACATCGAATTTAACGCACTTATAGGGCGAATTTGGAAGAACGCCGTCTTAAACGCCGATGAATTTGTCATATCTGTGTTTTGTTAAAATTTCAAACTTGTATCTTGAGCCGTTTGGCCGGTACAATTCTCAGTCAGTCGGACAAACAACTTTATATGTATAGATTTATACCCGTTACTTAAAAAATAAGTAAAAGGGTATTTTGTGTTCGTTAGAATGCATGTAAGAGAGAGGAGACATCTCCGACACTATAAAGTATATATATTCTTGATAAGCATCAACAGCCGAGTCGATTTAGCCATGTCCGTCTGACCGTCCATGTGAGCATCTAGATCTCAGAGACTATCAGAGATAGAGATATCAAACTTTCACCCACAGACTCCAAGTGCGTTGGAGCAGGTCAAGTTTGTTTTAAATTTTCGACACGCCCCCTTCCGCCCACGCAAATCGCGAAATACCACCACACCCACAGGTTTTAAGATAATACAGTTTTTATGGTAAATAACGTTGTCTATTAAAATTATCTATAATATCACTTAACCGCAGCAAGATCGGACTAGATGAACGGGAGTAATAGCTAGCCAAAGTTATTAATAAAGTTATTTTTTCAATACACTCACCTAAAAGTATGCAGTATATTTTATTAGGTAGTAATTTCTTGTAAGTACTTTTATATATATTGAAATAAGTAACTGGTATGCTATGGTCGGGATCTCGACTAAAGCATCGGTTTATTTAATTTTTAATACAACATTTTTTTGAAGAACAAATTTTTGATTTCGGTACTTAAGTCTGAATCGTACAAATCGTTACAAAAAGGAGATAGATTTAAAAGAAAAAAAATAAGAAAATAAATAAAGGGCAGTTTCGAAAATATTTTTTTTGCATTCTTATGCAATTTAAATTTTTAATTTTTTTAATACTTTTTTAAATTTAACGATATTTTACAATTTGGAGAAAATCGGGTTCACATTAAGCTTAAGTATGTTTTTTAAGTTATCTTAACCAAACACACAGGTCCAATTGCAGGGGCAGCTGGCAGCCTGAATTTAATCATTCGTTATTCTCAAAAAATGTTATATTTTATAAATTTGTTGCTGTTTATAACAATGAGCAGAAAATTTCCAACAACAAAAACTTTTAAATACTTCTCAAATAACTGCAAAAAATTTGAGCTTTATTGGTATTAAACGAACTTTTGGATATATTTGGGGTCACAAGCGACGAAAAACATTTTTTTTTTCTATGGCAGAGTTTTTTTTTTTTTAGAATTTTTTAAGCATCTGTCTTTTTTTTCTTACTTGTTTTTAGAGGTGCGCCCAGTTTTGTCATCATAACTTGTGAATGCCAAAACCGATTTTCAAAAGCTACTGCCCCATTTTCTAAAAGCTAGTGAATATATCTTTATTTTATGCAAACGCAGTCTTAGATTAAAAGAGCCATACATTTTTTATTTAAGAAAATTATTTTTTGCTTAGCTTTTTTCAGCTGTTTTTAGTTTAAAATTCAAGGAAAACTCTAAAAAAATTAATATTTAATTACATCACTAGTGTGTACGTGTATAACGTTAATTTGACCAGATTTCTTATTAAGGCGTCAAAAATCTATGAAAAATGCAAAAAAATAAACACTTTAGTTTTGATTTGTTTATAACTAAAAAAATTAATATGCAAAATTTACTTAATTCAGGAACCAATTAAGTTGAGAAGTTGTGTACATTGTTAAGTTGTGTACACCACATGTAGCTGATATATTATTGATACATACTCAGAAAGATTGCCTACAAAATTTATTTGAAACGAACGCAAGGAAACACCAGATTTCATAGGCAACAGCAAAACAATGATAATAATATTAATAATAATAACAGCAGTAACAACAGCAACAAACACAAATCATTTTGTTTTGACGCTGTCTCTGCGCTGACGTTGTCTTGCGAGGTATCAAATAAAACAAAAGCAACCATAAGAGAGAGAGAGAGACTGTGAAAATCCAATTATGCATTACTGCCTGTCTATCGTCGATTAGCTGTGAACAACGTCGTAACAATAAAATTATTGAGGTGGAGGCTCGCCAAAATCTCAAATGCACTACAACGAATGAGAAAACGGGAGAGATGAAGATAAACAACAATGACACAAAATTCTATACACAATTCAATTGATAAACCAACTTTTGTATCGCGTGGCTGTCGTGGCCGTTTAATGCTTTGCATACCCAATATGAGTATAACCTGTAAAACAAAACCGCGCGACAACGCCCCTAGATCATTAACTAATCTAGAGAGCAGAAAATTGCATTTAATATTGTGACGAAGTCTAGTCACGAGACTTGGTGGCCAATTACATATTGAGACAGAAAGACAGGGGTGAAGTACAATGAGTGTGGTCGTAAAGATGAATATACTTATCTAAATTGTTACCTTCTTCATATGGAGTCCAGTATAAATAATATACATTTGTAATTTCAGATCTATCAATTATTCCAAACAAGCAAATAGAAATCCCCCCAACAACAAGTGACTCGTCACAATTGCAAGAATTTCCGGTAAGGATTGTGCATGACCAGATTTATTGTGTGCAACAACAACCGACAAATCAAGTCATTATTCAACACAATATGTTTCAGATTCTATCTTGAAATTAGACAATTAGAAGACAAAAAGATATGCAAATTTCAAGGATCACGAACGTGACGTACGTCTTTAGTTAAGAAAAAAATAAAACTTTTATATACTGTATGTCAACTTATTGTTTGCAAAACGAAAATAGGCCCACCAATATAACTTTTCTTAAAAAAATATTGTAGTATGGGCCCTTTTATTTGATGGCAGTCCGCGCTAGTGACGAAATCAGCACGAAGGGTGCGAAAGGCGACTAGCAATATATACAACTAATATTACAAATTTGATAAAAAAAAATAAAACTTTAGCTAACTTAACTGGTTCGTGAAATAAGGGGGTGTAAATGGAAGGGGCAAAATTTAAATGAATACAGCTAATGGGGCCGTGGGGCCATTTTGGTACAATTGTTATTATTTACAAATTCCTAAATCTATAAATATTCGTTTCGGCAAGATATTACCAATTAACAAACATGACAGCAACAATAAAGTGTCATATCAGCAAACCTATGTAGCAGACAGCTTTTGCGCAGAAAATTTTGATTTGCGTTTTAGAAATAGCCAGTGTTGCCAGACAGTTAAGTTTTGTTTTTTTTTAATTCGAGCTTAAACTAGTTTAAATGAATTAAATTACTTGTGCCTTTCTGCAACGCATATTAAATTTATGTGTTCTTTTTCTCTTTATTATTAAAGAATCCAGATTTTTTTTTAAATATGAAAAAAATTCAACAAATAAATTTACACAGTTTACTATGTGTCTGCATTAAAGATAAAGTTAAAATTTCAAAAGCAAAAGCAATTGCAAAAATATCTGATTTCACACAAAAAAGCATATTTCAGCCCCAAAATTTCTGATATCGAATTTTACTAACAAAATAAAGTTTAATATAAAATAATACAAATTATTACAAAATAAACACGAAAATTGGCATTCAACACTGCGCAAAACGCAATTTTTATGTTCGTGGTAGCTCACCCTTTTTGCGCACAGTGCAGAATGCCAATTTTCGTGTCTGTTTTTTTTGTTTTAATTTATATTTTTATTTAAAACATTTATATTCAACTATATTTTGTTTGTCGCAAAATTCGATATCAGAATTTTTGGGGCTGGAATATGCTTTCGTCACTAGACTTTTACCTCGTGTAGAGGCTTTTTTGTATTAAATGTATTAATTATAGATAAAACCCAAAAAGTAACAAAAATTAAACCAATATCAAAAACTAGTCGGAAAGGCGAGATCCCGAACATAGGGGACTCGTTACTTATACTTATATAAAAGTACCTTAAAGATATTACATGTATTACATTGAAACCATTAAATCTTAATAACTGGCGTTCTACTTATCTGATCCTGATGCGATTCAGTGGGATAATAGATAATACAAATTGATAACGTTAATTACCACAAAATACTTATTTTCTTAAGAATTGTGGGTGTGGTGGGTTTTTCGCGGTTTGTTAGGGAGGAGGGGGCGTGGCTTAAATTTGAAACAAACTTTATCTGCGTGGGGTATATAGAAATCTGTGTGCCAAATTTGGTTACTCTATCTCTTATAGTCTCTAAGATCTAGGCGCTCACACGGACGGACGGACGGACAGACACACATGGCTATATCGACTCGGCTGTTGATGCTGATCAAAAATATATATGTATACTTTATAGGGTCGGAGATGCGTCCTTTTACTTATTTTTAAGTAATGGTTATAACACAAGAAATACAAAAAATACTGTCAATTAATTGTTTGCAAAATGCAAACACTGCAAAAATGGCGTAAAATAGAAAAATGAGGAGAAAAACAATCTAATATTTATTGTTCTTGCTGTTAGCCTCAATTCCAGCTTGAAAACTTTGCGACATGGACTGTACACGTGCCTGAAACATGGTAGACTTGACCATTCCTTCAGTATGGCTTTAATCAAAGCACTTTTGTTACTTGGTCTCGTTTAGGTACCCTTTATTTTTAAAAATGAACTAGTGGGCCGGTGCTACAGTCGAGCATACTCAACTGTCGCAGACTCCATACTTACTATGGCAATAACTAATAATGGAAAAAATTAAAAAATATTTAGTTAACTTAAATGCATATTCACTCAGATTGGTTACGATGTCTCATAAAACATAAAAGATTTTCATACTAAGACTTGATTTTCGCCCGATCGGTCCTATGACAGCTATATGATATAGTGGTTTGATTTGAGCCAGGATTTGAACAGGATTTATAAAACCGGTTCCTGGATACCATACGCAGGTCAATTTTGGATGCCACGCACCCTTCGCCCACAAATCGCACAAAATGATTTACAGGCGCAATTTTTAAGATATCACTCCTTAACTGAACAATCAGGTGGGAAGTAAGTCTATTAAACGACCCTGAAAATTTCAAAGCGATTGACCCAAAAATAGAGAAGATATTTCGGTATTACATTTAATTCAATAATTACATTTGCATGGCAAGTTGAACGTGCGAGCGAGACAGCATGTATAAGTTTATATGCAAGGCTCGCACAAAGCCACTACGAAATAGTACGCATTTTTTTTTTTTGGTTACCGTGTAAGAATCGAGCGATAAGCAAAAGTACTATCGGTATCATGTAATGAAATTGTTGATGTATAATTTATGTATATACAAATATACAATTAGATTAAAATATAATTGTGTTAATATATAAATATGTATGTTTGCGTGGCAAAATTCCTGATGACGTCACAACTTTCAATATAGTCGGGCAGAAGCTGATTGCTATGCATGAAGTTGCATGAGAGGAAAGGCGATCATTTTGCAGCACTACTTTTGCATATTTGCCGAGCACTGAAAGCTGCAGAATAATAATTTTAATTATTAATATTTCCGATTTCACATGCATATATATAATAAGTATCTGCTTATTATCGTTGTAAAAAAAAACTTTACATTTTTCGCTTTAAAAGTCTCATAAAATTAGACATTGTCTTTTATTTAAAATTTCGCGCGCACTGCTGCCTTTGGCAGGCTCGAATTTGTAGCGTGAGAGAGAGAGAGTGAGAGAGGAAAATAGGTGCTGCCAGAATGCAGGCTGAGCAAAGTTGTAGTTTGTGGCTACTCTTGACACACTTTACATCGATTCCGAGCGGTTACGATTACGATTTGTGATTAATCAATTTCTAATTAATTTAAACAACGTTTAATATGATACCGAGTGATTTATTATTTCAGTGGTGCATTAATAAAGACACTGGGCACAGGGTATCCTACTGTCGAGCGTGCTCGACTGTAGCCGCACCTCACCGCGAGCGAAGCGAGCAGGGGACGGAGCCCCATTGTTTAATGTAATTTTAAGGAAATTTCAGCAAAATTTTTATATAATTTGAAGACTGTGATACCAAATTTTAGTATCGGTATCACAAAAAATTTATCGTACAAAAAGTGTGATACATGTTACTGATTACTGATACTTAACGACAAACAGTTTTTTTGTTGAAATTTTGTGTTTTTTTTACGATTCTTGGCTTAAATAAATATATATTTGCAAAATGAGTCAATATGTGCTTGATGCAGTATTTTTAAATAACTAAAATTAGATAAATGCATTTTTTTACTGCGTGTAGTTGTCACGTTTTTATGAAAAAGTATTATGTCATTCCACAGGTACTGATTACTGATTGAATTACCTGCTGAATGCCTCCATAGTTTTGATAGCTTTGTCATAAAATGTATTATGATTAATTTAAGGGCAAGTGAAGAAAATTTATCTAATGTTGAAAATTAACAAAAGTAAGCAAATATTTCAAGAATATTTTTTAATTACAATATTGTCAACGACAATTGCTTAAGATTAAAACGCAGCACTGCAAAAAGCTTCTTGGAAAATAATCTCGAACAGAGGCTGTGAAGTGCGCAAAAGGCCCTCCCTTTCCAGTTTATTGTTAAAGTCAATTGACTGTTGTTCTGTCAAGCTACTCTACGAGAGCACGGATAGCATTGGGGGTCGTGAAAAGGTGCACCGGAAATGCCATTATTGAAAACTTGAATATCGTGTGCACGTGCGAAAACATTGATGAATGCAAGCATGGAATTCCCCGTGTAGCCGGTTTTTATTACAGACTAACTACATTTATTATGTTAGAAACAATAGTGTAACACAACTCAGTCCTGATGTTAATGCTTTCTTGTATCTAAGTGGCCTTAAATGATTAACACACTGTAGCGGACAATAAAATCTGCACAGTAAAATAAGGTGATTTTTTATACCCGTTACTTAACAAACTAGAAAAAGGGTATACTTTATTCGTTGAAATGTATTTAAATGCTGAATCAGCACAATTTGTACAAGCACATATGTTTGTCCTTGTACATTAGCGGATTCTCAAGTCAAAAATTCCTAGATTTCATTTATATATCTGCTACTTAAAAAATAAGTAAAAGGGTAAATTAAATTCGTTGGAATTCACACTGGTTCAAATGACTACATTTTTGGCAGAAATTCGATATTTTTTCCCCACATTGTAAAAACCTAATTTTTTTTAAATTTGGAATAGAAACGATATATGATTTTTAATGCATCTGTGTGGATTTGCGATAGTCAGCTGTTTATTAACTGGAACCTTCGAGATACTTTTCTTTGAATTTATAGAAACCACTAAAAATGAAATATGTATGAGGAATATAGAGGTAGTTAGAGCATACGTATTTTAAACAAGTTTAGTTTTATGTTATTTGTTATCTTATCCCTGCAGGAAAAAGTAAACTAGTGTCAAAAACTAATAGTTCTAGATCTAGTATAAAGGGAACTAGTACAAGGAAAAGTAGTTTAGTAAATACTAATAAGGCAACTAAAATTAGACTGGTTGCAATCGGATAAGATTTGGATGTGTTAATCTAGCTAAAATTATCAAAAATGAGATGAGAATTTGACTGGTTACAGAGAACTTAAGTTGTGTGAGTTAAAAACAATCCCAAACACGAACTCCTATCAACAGTCCCTCTAAAACTGTCTTAAAAGTAGTTTAAGTGAGATGAGAATTTAAACTGGTTGCAACGGAATTAAATTTGTGTGAGTTAAAAAATACAAAAACCATAAATCCTATCAACTGTCCCTCTAAAACTGTGCTAGGAGAAGTTAAAATGAGATGAGAGTTTAACTGGTTACAAAAGGACTATATTTGTGTGGGTTGACAAACATCCCAAACCGGAACTCTTGTCAATTGTTATTCTAAAACTGTTTTTCAAGTACCGGGTTGATTAGAAAAGCCAGTATGGCAAACTGGTTATAAAAAGTCAAAAAAACAACTAGTTCCGAATATTTTCAATTAGTTAACTCAAAGAAAAAAGATCGAAAAATATCAAGCACATTTGGTTATGACTCGTGACAGAATTGTTCTTATTTTTTGGTTGACAAAACAACCACATTTGTTTTCAAACTGTGACCCCATTGTCTCGATACATAAAATTCGATTCATGAAGCATTATAGGCGTAAGATATTTAACAACATTACATTGACATATAAAACAAATAATGCACCAATCGCTCTCTGGGTAGAGTCACCGCTTCAGTTTCGGAGAATCTGGGTTCGTTTTCCACTCTGGTCAAGGACAGTTTTTAAGTTTAATAATAAAAATATGTAGGTACATTGCAATACAAATAATTTAATTATTTATAATTCTTACATTATTCGCTATTATTTCATTTAAGACTCTATCTCTGATTAATTCCAATTAGTTCGGACCACCAGAGCAGAAGCTTGCGTAAATGAGGCTCAGCCGGCCTGCCGTTCAACTGCTGGAACTTGCTTTATTTTTTATTTTTTGAATGTTATATCGTTCTTAGAACAAAGAAAAAAAGACCCATTGGTTTTCGACAGAGCGGTCCAATTGGAGATATATGATATAGTTGTCCGATCCAAAAGCGTAACAAACTTGATTTGCCCGCAATATAGAGTAACCTACATAACAAGTTTGGTGTCTCTAGCTTTTAAATTGTTCTTATAATTTGGATATGAAATTTTCTATGTCGATTTATCGTTGGTAAAGGGGGCGTGGCCGAATTCTAGAATTAACTTAATCTGCTTGCAATATAGACTAACCTACATACCAAGTTTGGTGTTTCTAGCTTTCAAATTGTTCTTATAATTTGGATATGAAAATTTCTATGTCGATTTTTGGGCGGTAAAGGGGGCGTGGCCGAATTCTGAAACAAACTTGATCTGTTTGGAATATAGAGGAACCTACATACCAAGTTTGGTGTCCCTAGCTCTTATTGTCTCTGAGATGTAGGTGTTCATACGTCAGGACGTCAGGACAGACGAACATTGCTATATCGACTCGGCTATTGATGATGATCAGGAATATATATATATTATAGGGTCGGCCCCGCCACCTTCTGCCTGTTACGCACATTTTTCTTAAAACAAACTTAATAGACTAGACCCATGTACTTTTTTTAAAGTACGGGGCCTAAATATTAAGTAATTAATTTTTTATTTAATTTTGATCACCGTCGCACTCGAAATGTTGATCTTTATGTTTTTTGTTAAAAATATATTTAAATTTTTTAGTCATTAAGAAGCTCAGAGTGGAGTGTTTTCTTTGCATTTTCATTAACCTTTTGCTGCAAGAAGAGAGATTTCGTCAAATAATCATTATAATACAAACAATCCATTTTGGAGGTTAATTTTTAAGAAAATATAAAACTTAATTTGTTCAAAGATTCAGTCTGTATGCACATAATAGTGATCTAATTCATGTGTAATATTTTTAAACAAGTAGCTTGAAAATGTTTCTGAAAGAAAATTTTACTCTATGTGAGTTTTTGATCAATTTCACGTTATTGGCTGCGGTTGACATTTATGGGAAATGGCCCATATACTTACTAAAATAATCCACAATAAAAACTTACACATAGTATGTTGTTTTAATTTTATTAATTAGAAACGAAAGTCCTTAAAGTCATTTTTTTTGGGACGTTTAAATTTATTCATCAGAAATAAAAAAGTACTCCTCAAAAACAATACAATTGTCTTTAAAGAGTATTATTTTATTCCTCAAAAATTAAAGTTATTAAAGATTTCTATTAAAAGGTCTTTAAAAACTCTTATTATAATTATATGACCTATATTCCCTATTGGGGCATGGCCTGATGCAAAATTTGACTTAATGCGTTCCTGCCTTGCTCCGCCAGTTGGTAACACTAAGGGTTGACAGGGCTTTAGTCACTTGGTCCTTCCAACGTATCCGGGGTCTTCTTCTCCTTTGTTGTCCGCATTTTATCGTATCAAAGAGATTACGAGCTAAAATGTGTTCTTTCAAACGTACAATGTGACCCAGTCGGCGAAATTGCTTTGTGCTCATTCGTCCTCATACTATGTCAACATTATCGAACACCTCATAAAGTTCGTCGTTCCACCCGATAGTTATCGCCAACGCAAACAGGTCCAAAGATTTTGTGTAGAATTTTCCTCTTGAACACCCCAAGAGCAGCTTCATCTGATTGCGTTACTGCTTAGGCTTTCACACCATGGAAAAGTACTGAAACGTTGAGCTTCTTGTAAAGTGTTTTCTTCGTCTGTCGAGATAGAGTTCTACTGTTGATTTTCCTAAAACCTGATTACACTGCCAGTCAGATCAGTTGGTAATAGGGGTACCTACCGACTGAATAAACCAGAATTTTATATCTTAAGCACTGAACTGATTTTCTGTGCTTGAGCGCTTAAAAATATATTTCTCTTTTGGAGAGAGGGTTCTTCTTTCCTTTGCACCTTGGTTATCTCTGTATCGTACAATTTTTTCCAAAAATTCTTTAGTATGTCGCCTATGTTGGATCTTATCCCAACATTGGTGCTAATGGCGCGAATGCTTAAGTTTTCCGATCGAATTGTTTTTATGGCCGCTTTCTCAGCTTTAGTAATTTATTGACAATTTTCAATTTTTTTTTTATCCGCAAGTGTATCTTTTCAGAGTAAAGCTATTTACGTGACTCCTTTGTTTTTGTGTGGTAATCAGTCTAAAGATACTATAACGGAAGTTTTAAACTGTGCGACGTCAATTGTCACTGCGGTCACTGCGGTGCAATTTTTTTTAATTAGTGTATATTATAATATAATAATTATTAATCAAATAATAACGACTGAGATTTTTAACAACAGCGAAAATCCAGTATATTTGAACATTTACAAGCAACCAATCATAAAACTCCTCCTTCAATTCATTAAGTATTCCTTTATTACTCATTCGTAAGCCCAATTTCCACTTATGGCGATACGACCGGATTTAAAAACTTCATATAAAAAATTAGCGACATTCAATTGGACTCCATTACGCTAATACTGCAAAACGCCAATAGGCATAATGTACCGAGATAAATTCTTGTTTAATAAATCACTGCGGACGGCATTTCGCGCTAGTGACGAAAGCAGCACGAAGAGTGCGAAAGGCGACTAGAAATATATAGAGCTAATATGGAAAATTTGCTATGCCTGTCTAATCAGATTGAGTTATATACCGATCGAAAGGTTTAGTCCTAACTTACAAAATGGCATACTGAAACTTCTTCTAACTTACCTGGTTCATGAGATACGGGCGTGTAAGTGGGAGGGAAAAAATGATTGCAGCTAATGGGGCTGTTAGCCTTTTGGTAAAATTTTGTATTTTTTTAAAAGGATACCTTTATCACCTAAATGACAACTAGATCAAAAGATAATTAAATTTAAAATTTTAGTGGACTTCTCAACGTGAGATGAAAAGTCAGTTTGTTTGTTTGTCTCTTTGTCCGTTTGTATCAAAGCGCTTAAAAAGCTTAGATGTAATGATGGGGATTTATTCCTTTTCAAAAATCTAGAAATGTTTGTTCTACGACTTTTTGAAAAAGCCGCTAGTTTAGCGGGAAAACGCTAAATCCCGCTAAAATTGAAACCTCAACAGTTTCCAAACCATAGAAGCTACATATATGTTCTATATATCATTGAAGAGGTGTGTTTGAGAGCTTTTAGGCGTACATTTAAAGTAACTAAAGTACTCAGGTAACACTTTACAGGTGAAATAAGGTTTTTAGCTTACATTTTGGCGATTTCTGACAAAACGGCTCAAACGATTTTTATTAAATTTAAGTATTTTGTAGAACGTAAGATTTTGCATTTATGGTATATGAAACATAAATTTTGGCTGAGGGGCTTGGAAGATATTACCTGTTAACTGAATATATATATTTTTCTATCGGTCGAAAATCACGTTTTAGTGCGAGAAACTTATTGGTTTTATGATATATCTCAACCAAACTGATACAATATGCATTTAAATTGCTCTCTTGACCAAAATTGGTTCAAATCAGACCACTGTCATATAGCTGTCATAGGTCCGATCGGGTTAGCCAAATTGATAAAATATGCATTTTAGTCAGTTTTATACATCCTGACCGAAGTTGGTTCATATCGGACCACTATATCATATAGCTGTCTTATGACCAATCGGGCGAAAATCAAGTTCTACTGTGAAAAACTTTTTTGTTTTATGAGAAATCTTAACCAAACTAATACAATATGCATTTAACTTGGTTTAATGTATCCTGACCAAAGATGGTTCAAATCGGACCACTACATTATATAGCTGTCAGAGGACCGATCGGGCGAAATCCAAGTCTTAGTATGAAAAAACTTTTTTTTTCATAGTAAGTACGGGGTCTCCGACAGTAGAGTATATATATCAATTTATATATTTTACTATCTGCCTGCTTTAATGATGAAGTTACAATGTCAAAAGCAAAAACAATTGAAAAAATTTATGATATCCCACAAAAAACCTCTACACGAGGTAAAGTCTAGTGACAAAAGCAATTTCTAGCCCCAAAATTTATATCACTGCGGACGGCAGTTCGCGTTAGTGACGAAAGCAGCACGAAGGGTGCGAAAGGCGACTAACTGTATATACAGCTAAGTTGGAAAATTTGCTACGACTGTCCGATCAGATCAAGTTATATACCGATCGAAAGGTTTAGTCCCAACTTACAAAATGGCATACTAAAACTTTTTCTAATTCACCTGGGTAATGAGATACGGGGGTGTAAGTGGGAGGGGAAAAATTTGTATGATCGCAGCTTGTGGAGCCGTTGGGGCTTTTTGGTAAAATTATTTATTTTTTTTAAGTTCTTATCAAAAATACGCGTCGATTGATACCTCGATGACCCAAATCCGGTAACTGGTTCAAAAGATAAATTAATTTGAAATTTGAGACAGTTTTTTAGTAAAATTGGGTTGGGTTTGAGAACAATTTGTACTTACTTCAAGCCCGTTCCGGACTTTATGACTTTAAAACGTACTAAATTTATCTCAATCTCTTTTTCTATACGTACACACCAGTGTTGCCAGAACTTGACAGTAAAAGTAGGCTAGATTTAAAAAAATTGTTAGAATAGACTAGATAAATAAAATTGTTTAATTTTTTAAATATTTATTTTAAAATAGGGATGCATTAATTATATCATCTTCTAGGTCACTTAAAAAGTTTTGAAACCGACATGTTTCTAGCACTTTTAGAACCAAATGCTGTGTGTCATTGGAAAGCTCCATTCTTACAATAAATATGTCGGAGTTTTTAAGTCGATCTGTCAGCTGTTTTAAGAGCACATGTTTTGGTATTATGTTAACCAAGGAGAAACCATGAAAATTCGTGCAGTGATAAAATTCTTTGTTTTGGATAGTTTATCTGCAAGCGAGATTTATACAAAGTTGGTAAAAGTATTAAATGACTCTGCTCCTTCGTTTCCGACTTTTCATAGATGGACCTTAGAGTTTAAACGAGGTCGTACGAGTGTCAATGATGACCCACGCACTATGGCGTATTTCACGAAATTACGTGGCAAAAATCAATTTTCGCGTTTGGCAAAAATTTAATGTGGCTCGATTAAGAATTGGTTCTAGCAATTTATACAGAAAGTTTTATATTTTTAGTAAAATTTTTGTGGCGTGTGGAGAATTTCAAAGTTGGGGTAATTTTTGAAAAATTTCTGAGCGAGAGAAAATATGAGTTTTAAGTGCAACTTTTGATCAGTACATGTTTATATCGAGGTGAGGTTTGGTATCAAACATATTTTGTTCTTTAAGCGGACTCATATTTAAAAGTAAGTTAATAAAAAAAATAATTAAAATTTTTTTTCATTTTTTTCCTATTGACCTATAATTTTAGCGACTTTTTCAACTTAAGCTTGATTTTCAAAACCGAGTCCAGTCTAGTCCACCAAATTTGACTTCTGATTCTGTTTGCATTTTAAATGTTGAAAAGCATGAAACTTTGCGTTTGAACGTTAATTTACGCCCTTTTCCATGCCACGCCTTCTTTTATTTTTTGGCTCAAATTTTCTTTAAAGTGTTAAGAATATATTTCAAATTTTAGACAAAACTATAAGGTTTTTGTCCCCCAAATTACTGAACGTCCAAAAACTGCAACTAACCAAGAAATGATTGATGCTGTGCAAGATATGGTTATAGCAGACAGACGATTGACACTGATACAAATAGCAAAGGCTGTGCACATCTCGGAGGAACGGGTGTTTCATATTTTGAAGAACGAATTAATGTTGAGAAAGCTGATAGCAAGATGGGTGCCGCATTTCCTAAATTCGGATCAAAAACGCAATCGAATGCAATTGTCGCAACAGCATTTGGATCTTTTCCAGAAGAATAAAACTGATTTTGCTCGACGGTTTGCCGGTGTTTCGGCTCCGAAGCAAACAAAAAAAAGGTCGAAAAAGGTTATAGCTTCAGTTTTCTGGTAAGCGATGAGAATATTGTGGATTGACTACTTGCAAAGTGGTAAAACAATAGCAGGGGAATACTACTGTCGTCTATTGGACCAACTGGATGCGTGTTTTATTCGTGTTTTAGGCTTAAAAACGGCTACATTTTTTTTTTACGGTAGGCTAGATTTACAGGTATAAGCATTTTTAAAATTTCACAGGCTAAGGGCCGGTTTTACAATGTGTATTTAAGGGGATGCAACAGATACTTTGACGTAAAATGTATAGAAATCAATGTCAAATTTGAATTTATCTATTTTATAAAATTTAAGGACAATGAAAAACCGGCCCTTAATCATTGAAAAATATGCTAGATCTAGCCTACAATGTGGTAAACTGGCAACACTGGTACACATATACAAACAGTATCCAAACATAAATATTTTAAGATTGAAATGGTCTTGATTTCGGCATTATGTTCTTGAATCAAGAAAAACATATATATTTGAATTTTCCTCTTTAATTTAAGTACTGACAGTTGGAAACGAATAAACGTTGTTGCTTTACCGATAATAACAATAGACAACAAATTTTTTCTTCAGAACTGAACCAAACACCATTTTTTGGATAGATATAGAGCCCCATATGACAAAAAACATTTTTATTTCTACGGCATAGTTTTTTTTTCTTAGAATTTTTTATACCCTACCTTAGTACCTTAGAGGTGTGGATACATTTCTCATCATTACTCGAGAGAGCCAAAACCGATTTTCTTTAGCTCAACATTTTCTTAAAGCTAAGGAATATATCTGTAATTCATTCATAACCAGTCTAAGATTTAAACCAGTAGTTTTAGAGCTATAAATTTTTAAATTAAGAAAATTATGATTCTTTGTTACCTTTGGTTTTTTTTTAAACGATTTTTTGACTTTAAAGTTCTATGAAAACTCGAAAAAAATTCTAAAATGGTTTGAGCCTCTTATATTATTGCACAGCTGCATTAATTGAGCGTCGTTTAAAATCTATTAAAAAAAGGCAATATAATAACATTTTTTATCTATGGATGTTTTTGTCGATTTTGATGACTTCCGGGTGGAGCGGTATTTACCATTGGTATAAAAATGATTGTGTTTTTGGATTTCGTAACAATCTTCAAGAATATCAATTTGTTGTTGTCCTACGCATTTTGACTATATTTGGTTAAAATCTGAGTACTATATCATGTAGCTTCCATAGGAAAAAATCGGTTGAGAATCAGCTTTTAGTATGAAAAGTTCAGTTATTTCTTGAGATATATTAACCAATTTCACAGGTTGTGTGTTGTATTGGTGTTGGTTATGTGTTATATAACCCTACCAAATTTGGTTCAAATCGATTTACTAATCAATATAGGTGCCATAGGAATGATAAGTTTAAAATCCACCTTTAGTATGAAAAACGTTTTAATTATCTAAGATATTTCAGCCAAACTCACAAATTGTGCATTCTACTATACATTTTCACTAATATTATTTTAAATCTGTCCACTATATCAAATAGCTGCCGATCGGTAGAAAATCAATGTTTGGTATAAACACTTTTGTTGTTTTTTGAAGGTATCTCAATCAAACCTATTAATTGTGTATCTTAAATTGCAGTGTACATCCTAACCAAATTTGGTTGCAATCGGAACATTATATCATATAGCTGACATAGGATCGATCGATACGAAGGTCGCTAAGCATCCTGTAATGTGAACAACTATTTTATTTTTTTATTTATCTGTACCAACCAAACAAAATTTGGTTGGAATCGGACCACTATAACATATAGATGCCATGGGACCGATCAGACGAAATAAAACATTGCCTAAAATTAGCTTGTTTGCTTATGTACTAATAACCTAGCCGTCTCTCCATCGATTTTAACGGTAAATCAACTTAACGAGGGGTAATTTATATAGCTATGTACAAAGAAAGAAATTTAATAGTTCAGATTTTTTTACGAGTTTTCCTAGAATTTTAAAGTCAAAAAATCGTGTAAAAATCTAAACAAAAAAATCATAATTTTCTTAATTCAAAAATTAATGGCTCTAAAACTACTAGCTTAAATCTTAGACTGCCATAGAAAAATATGTTTTTTTTGTCATATGGGGCCCCATACCTTTCCAAAAAAAGTGGGTTTGGTTCAGTTCAGATTTGGGCTGTTGCCTAGTGTAATAGTGTCGTTCATATTTTTATAAGTTAAGAACGATTTCTACTAATAAGCAATCGTACTGGCGACAGAATTTTTAAATCAGGATTAAAGATGTTTGTTAAAGTGGGTCCATTTGTATGGTGTAAAAAAAATGCACCAAGCGGCTATCAAAATCGTAATTTACGATGAATTCAAAGAAGAATTGACTAAGAAACCATGGGTCTAAAATCAATATCGACCTTCCAATTTTTAAGCAGAAGTTGTACGTATTTTATATATTGGTAATTGTCTGTAAAAAAAACCAAATAGAGGACGGTTTATGATGAAATTAGAGATAAGAATAAGTTGGCGGTCCCTTTTTAATTGAATTTTAAAATTAATGCAAAATGAACTTTTTTATTGAATCTTCTTAGAAACTTGACAAAAGTGCTTATGTTTATAATTCAATTTAAAAAAAACTAGCGAAGACCGCCAACTAATTCTTATCTCGAAATTCATCATAAATTGATCATTATCTGTAGGTTTTTTTTTTTTTTTTGAAGGTAAGTTTTACCTAACAGACAATTACCCATATAAAACACGTATATTTCCTTAAAATTTGGAAACTCGATATTGATTTTAGACTGACGGTTTCTTGGTCAATTTTTCTTAGAATTTATCGTAGATTACGATTTTGATGACCGCTTTGTCGCGAAAAAATTTACCCATTCTAATTTTTATGTTTAAGAACGAAACAGTCTTCATTTAGTATTCATTATTCTTGATTTGGGAATTTTGTTCGTATTTTTTAATGTTAAACGACTTTTTATGTTTTTAAAATTGATTCGCTCTTAAAAAAAAAAAATTTAAGACTGAATCGTTTTATAAACATTTTAAGACCGAAACAGGATGAATAGAAAAATTCTTTTTGGAACGAATCGAACAGATTTTTTCTGAGTGTAGCACATCACTTAATAAGTCCCGGGCCAAGTCTGGTGTCACTAATAAGAAAAATCCATATTTTTTTTCGAAAGTTCCAGCCTTTATTATTGCTTGATAAATGTAATTTAGAGTCTGCTCTGTTAAAAACAACGGTTTGTGGTGGAACTATGAGGTTAAACGTGGTCGTACAAACACAAATGATGAAGAACTCTCTCATCGTGAAAATTCGGCAGTTGTTCCGGAAAATATAAAAAATATTTATAAATTTTTTTTTTTTACCGTAAAATGAAGTTGAGGGAGGTAGGTAAGGAATTAATTAAATTAGGTCTCAAATAAAAGAATTTTCCAAAACTAGCATGAACATTTGCCTATGAAAAAGCTGTTCTCAAAATGGGTGCCGCATTTACTTAAAATAAGTCAAAATGGCCTAAAAAAGTTACATTTCCATAGTAAAAAGATTTTCCCAAAATGGCATTGCATTGATAGAGAAGCGATGGAATCAAAGTATAATCTTAGAAAAATAAAATATAAATAAAATATTAATAAATAAAATTGAACTTTGTATAGAGGTTGATGTTTTATTAGTTAGGCCCGGGACTTATTGAGTGATGTGTTAGTATGTATTAAGATTTAATTAAATTTAATATGAGAATGTTGCGTACTAGACACAAGTACATTTTGGGTTTAGTTCAAGATTTTTGTGTACTTAAACTAGTTTGTTGTTTGTTTTCCATTCATGAATTAATTCCAAAACGTACTTAAAGTATTCCAGAAAGCTCTCATTTTAAGATTTCCGGACTTGCAAAAACCAAATTTAAAATAACAACTTAAATAAATAAACCAAACAAAAAGATAAAAAAAAATCATCATTAAGTTTTTTAGTTCAAAAATTAATAGCTTTAAAACTACTGGTTTAAATCTTAGACTGTGTGTAAATGCATTACAGACATATTCATAAGCTTTTAGAAAAAATTAAAGCTTTTGAAAATCGGCTTTGGAATTCTCGAATAATAATGACAAATGTGGGCGCACCTCTAAAGACCGCTAAGAAAAATAAAACCAAATTTTAAAAATTAAAAAAAAAAATTGGTTTTCGTTCGTTTAATAGCCAAAAAGTTGACATTTGTTGCCTAGTGCTAACGTTCTTAATCGCAACGATGTTAAGCAAATAGGATGGCTACTTAAAGTTTTTAAGAAATGTAAGCCCCATAGTATGTAAAGGGTCCCTTATAGTCAGGGTCTCGACTATAGCCGTTCCCGATTGCTTCACTTATATTTCTCCTTAAGTTTGCACAAAATGTATTCAGTGGAGTCTAAAGCCACTAAATTTTGAACTTTGCACGGCTTAAATAACCAAACACTATAATTTTTGTTCATTTTGGGGAGAGTCCCAACGACGAGCCCCTCCTCCAAAAGAAAAAAAAAAAACAAAAAGCAGCGACAGAATATCAACAATTTCGGCAAATCAACAAATATCGCTTGTGCCCAGTCTTCAACAAACAGCACATCATGATTTCCCCACACCAGATAGATGGAGAAGGGCTTTGTTAGGCAAGGGGTACAAACAAACTGCGGCAATTATTATAAGCAGACGAATAGAACTGCGTTACGAACTGGGCCCGCTCTATCTAGTAATAGCTAACTGCCTGCCATTTTGATACTCGTAAATTTAGGTTGTTATTTTTAAATATTTATATACCCTGTGCCTATTAAAAATTAACAAAAAAAGGGTATAATGTGTTTGGGCGAAAGTATGTAATAGGCAGAAGGAGACTTCTCCTTTTCCATAAAGACTCCACAAAGTATATATATTCTTGATCAGTATAAATAGTCGCGTCGATTTACTCTTGTCCTTCTCGAGCTAAGCGAGTAAGGGCGAATTGCCATCTGAATTTTTTTTTAAATTTTTACCTTTGCTCTTGCTGATCCCATTGCTTTTCCTGTTATATTTTAGAAAGTGGCGCCAATGAGACGCACAAGCACTTGATCGAACAGGTGCCGATCTCGAGCAAGCTTACAAAAACAAAATACAAGAAGCAAAATACATGAAGTTAAAAATGCAATGAATTTAAATAGTCTAAAATCGCTTTTGCGAACATAGACTTGTCGAAATTTCGAGATATTTTTATCTAACGTTACTCAATAATGTGAATATGTTTGACTGAAGGATATTTCTTGTCTTTATACGTCTACTCTAAAAAGCAGGTTAATACTTTTTAGGCATCAACAGTTAAATCATAGGAATTGTCCATCTCAACTGACTAGAATAGCCGAAAAGTATATAAAAGTTTATGTAAAATTGAAATTTTTTTATCTCGTTGTCGAGTAACCTCGTTTTTATCAGTTCTTCATTTTTTTTTATTTCTTTATTGTTTTTCAGAAATATACGTGCGAAGTTTAATACAAGGTTGTGTGTGTGTGTGTTTTTCTTCGTTATAAGAACATGTATATTAGACCGGAGTGAAAATTTTTTTTTTTTTAATTGCTGTATCATATATGGATGATATAATATAAAAGCAATATCTGTGAAAAAAGTTAAATTTTTTGGGGGTCACTATCTTTCAAAAAAAGCCTTTTTATGAGGTAGAAGTCTAGTGACGAAAGCCTTTTCATGCCCCAAAATTTCTGATATCCAATTTTGTGACGAATAATATTTAATTTAATTTATAAATTTAAAACAAAAAATCTTCAGTTATATATAGGTCATATCTGTAGCGTCTATGGTTTGGAAACTGTTGAGGTTTTAATTTAAGCGGGAAATAGCTTTTTCCCGCTTAACTAGTGGTTTTTTCAAAAAGTCGTAGCACAAAAATTTCTAGATTTTCGAAAAGGAATAAATCCCTATCATTACATCTAAGGTATTTTAGCGCTTTGATGCAAACATACAAACAGACAAGCAAACTGACTTTTAATTTCAAGTCCACTTGAAATCTCAAATTTAACTATCTTTTGAACTAGTTGTCCAATTTGGGTGATCGAGGTATCAATCGACGTGTATTTTTGATAAGAAAATATAAAAAAAAAGTTTGGTAAAAAAGTTAAACAAAAGGCCCCAACGGCCCCATTAGCTGCAATCATTTAAATTTTGCCCCTTCCACCTATACCCCTTTATCTCATGAGTCATGACCCAGGTGAGTTAGCAAAAATTGTAGTATGCCATTTTGTTAGTTAGGACTTAACCTTTCGATCGGTGAATAACTCTAACTGATCGGACAGTCTTAGCAAATTTTCAATATTAGCTGTATATATTGTTAGTCGCCTTTCGCACCTTTCGTGCTGCTATCGTCCCTAACGCGAACTGTCGTCCGCAGTGTTTTTTAAAAATACCAAAATCGGTCAAATACGTCACGTTCTTTTGGAATGTGTGCAATATGTGAAGAAGGCACGCTATTTTTAGCAAATGTTGAATGCCTTTTTTAGGTTGATTAATTTAAAAACATGGTTGTGAAAACGTTGTGAAATTGCCTTTTATTATGGAGTACAAGTATCTGTCAAAATATTAAGGGGAATTATTGTGATCAGTTAAAAAGCTTAGGGTAAAATCATAGATTTATGATCGCAGCTGGCAACCCATGATGAATGAACTTTCCAAAATCTAATTTTAACCAAGATTATGTTGCTTAATTCGTAAGGGAATTAGAACTTTTGGATTTTTCAGGAGTATTTTAAACACTGAACTTTGTGGATCAGTGTTGAAGAGTACATTTATGAACTTTATTAATTCTATATAGTACATACAAGAAACATAGTTGTGATAGAATTGGCGCAAAATGTATTACACACGATAAAATTAATACAACTTGAACAAAAGATGAAAATTTTGTTTCTTTCCAATCGGAAATTAAATTAATTAATTACTATAATTTCTTGCTTATTCAAAACAGCACTTTCAAATACGAAAAAATTGACAATGAGATGACAGCGATTTTATAGCGATTTCTGTTATAATATTTTACAATGTGATGCGTTTGGATTTTAGAACAATATTAGATCCAACAGTGGATTTTGAAAAAAATTTAACGCCTCGAAAAAATTAAAATATACTGAACGTTATACATATTCTCGATACAAGAATTTCGATGTATGAAATATAATAGGTAGTGATGTAAAAATTATCGAAATATCTACAGCTCGATTTTTGTGTAAGCGATTATCGAGTACTTCAACTCGATGATTTGATTATATCGATCCATCGAGTTTATTATATCGATTTCCGTAAAAAATCGGCAACTCACTGGGGCTTGTTCATCGTAGTTAAATTGTAGAATTAATCTAAGTCCTTCAATTTTTTAAGAGCGTCCGTGATAAATGAACTACAAAATTGTCAAAGTTTGAATTAGGCATGAAAACAATACAAGAATAAAAAGATTTGTAAAACAAGTACGAGTGTTTTATGTGATTACAATTACGTTTTTAAATTAAACTAGTCGGCCGTTGCTAAAGTCGAGCATACTCGACTGTCGGAGACCCCGTACTTACAATGGCAAAATCTAATAATGGAAAAAATTAAAAAATATTTATGTAAATTAAATGCATATTCTATCATAAAAGTTTTTCATAATAAGACTTAATTTTCACCCGATCGGTCCTATGACAGCTATATGATATAGTTGACCGATTAGAACCAACTTCGGTAAGGATACATCCACTCTTATACATAAGACTAACTTAAATGCATATTCTATAGGTTTTGGTTCGATATCTCATAAAACTAAAAAGTTTTTCATACTAAGACTTAATTTTTGTCCGATCGGTCCTATATATATAATAATATAATATAGTGGACCGATTTGAACCAACTTTGGACAGGATATATAAAACCAAGTTTTGTGTATATTCTATCAGTTTGGTTACGATATCTTATAAAACAAAAAAGTTTTTCATACTAAAACTTGATTTTCGACCGATTGTTCCTATGGGCGCCATAGTGGTCCGATTGAAAAAGAAACAAACTTGACCTGCCTGCAACATAGAGGAATCTACATACCAAATTTGGTGTCACTAGCTTTTAAATTGTTCTTATAGTTTGGATATGAAATTTTTTCTTCGATTTGTGGCCGATAAAGGGGGCGTGGCCGAATTTCGAAACAGACTTGATCTGCTGGCAATATAGAGGAACCTACATACCAAGTTTGGTGTCTCTAGCTCTTATAGTCTCTGAGATCTAGGTGTTCATACAGACGGACGGACAGACGGACATTGCTTTATCGACTCGGCTATTGAAGCTGATCAAGAATATATATACTTTATAGGGTCTGCCACGCCTCCTTCTGCCTTAAGTACGGGGTCTTAAAAAGTTTTTTGAAAAAACTCGATATTTGCAACTCGATCTACTATTTGCCGATATATCGACAACTCGATGCTTATCTTTGGTGATTTTCTATTTCGATATAAAACTCTATCTAAAGTTTGGATTTACATCACTTATAATAGGCGTTTGATATTGAACAACATTACGTTGACATGTGAAACGAATGACGCTCCATGAAAAACCCCGGGTTCGTTCCCCACTAAGGGACAGATTTTAAGTTTAATAATAAAAATATGTAAGTACACATTGCAATACAAACAATATATTTATTTATAATTCTAACATTAAACGCTATTCATTAATTTAAGACGATAGCTCGTATTTATTCTAATTATTCCGGACCACCAAAGCAGAAGCTTTGCTCGTAAGGGGCTCGGCCGGCCGATCAACTGCTTTCATTTCTTGATTTAGTAAATTTTTTTTGGTTTTTTTTTTTTGATGTTATTTCGTTCTTAGAACGACCTCAAATTGTTTAAAGTCTAATACCACTTCGTTACGAAATTGTACTCAATATGTTCCTGAATTATTTCCATACGTTCGTAAAAAAAGGCCCAAAGGCTTAGAACATTTCATGAACACGTTCATGAACTATGAACAAACCTTGTCACGTTGTTTTTGACTACGTTTGGCAACGATTTTCGACCGTTTCAACCGGATTTATTTCTGAGTGTGCTCTTTAAAATTGTGTAGTGTGTTTTTGGCTCTAGAAATGTCGCAAAAAATCGATAAGTAAAATTTAATGAGCATTTAATTTTTTTAGCAAATATACAAAAAGTCTATCTACAGATTCTTCAGCCACCGAATTGCCAACTTCACTTTTCTCGCTCTATTTTTGATTCCTTTCTCTGTTTTACTTACTGGTTTTACCGCATCTATCTGCGTCGTCGTATTGCGTTGAACGTAGTTTTTATTATTTGTTTACACATCAGCACACATACGTGAATGTTTTTTTTTCTTTAAGCGCACGCAATACGCATTCAAGGTTGCAAAATTTTGCTCTTAATTGTCATTTAGGCGAACAGCCTCCAAGAGCAGAAGCTTCTGTTTGCACATGCAAACATAGCAATTCTACATAAAAGCGTTGCCAGAGAAAGTTCTAAAAAATATTACATTCTAAATTTATAATTACATGTAAAAATATAAACTTTAATTTGGATTATTAATTTTAAGACAAATTTTTCAATGTTTTGCTATCTAACTAATATTTGGATATTCTTATTTTTACCATAAAATATATAGAAGTTAATGCCAAGCTCAAAAATATTTTGCTGTTTAAAATTATAGTTGTTGTCTTTATTTTTATTTTATTTATTAACCGATTGATTCCAATAAGAGTGTACTTCAAGGACTTGAAATTTTTCAATCTTCTCAATTGAAATCTGTAGCATCCTACAAAAATTCCGAAAAATAACTGACAAAATGAAAACAACCAAACAAAGGTTGTTCAACAAAGAGAACACGTCGCACGCATAAGTCACGTGACGTATAAAAGACACAAACAACAAAATCTAACAGTAACAACAATACAATAAAACTCGTAGCAACCAGACTAGTACAGTAATCTATACTACAAGTATTCTGTTGTTTTTGGCACATTTTTTCAAGACGCGTGCAGCATTTGAAAGTTGGAATCAGATTTGCAATGTACGTCATAGTCATAGTTATCACATATTCATTCAACACCACATTCGCATCCAATTCCATCACATCGCATCACACTTTTGTTTCGTGATGAGATCGCGTTGAGAAACCGATCACAGAACGCCGCACAAAGTACTTATACACTTGAAACTTTGCTCTCTCTGTTCTCTTTCCCCGCCAAATAGTAAACAGAATCTTATTAGCAGCAGCAAAAAGCGACGAATTCACCGTATTCAACGTAGGCCAACTGGCACAGCTCACGCCCAGCTCATAAAGATACGAATACACTAAATATATTCATTTGCATCTATGTATGTACATTGATACATACATACGCTTCAGGCTTGTCGCGACGTCTGCTGCTATTTGGCATTTACCGTCTAGCGAATTTCACAACATATCGCGAAATAAAATTTAAGGAACATACTTGGGGGATCCGCCCCATGCTTGCTTTTCTCGCCAGCCCCGGGCTCGCTTCGCTCGCGGTATTGAAAATAAGTGTTGCTGCTGTAACACAAAATATTAAATAGATTTTAATAAAATAATAATATTTGATTCAATCTGAAATAATATTTTTTTTATTTGTTTTTTTGTTAATTTTTTACTTGGTAATCCGGACAATTCGTTAATTCGGACATTGTCTGATCATAAATTGTTCGGGCTATCGAGAATATGCTGAATAACAAATGTATATAATACTAGGGGGTTCCGCCGCCTGCTCGTTTCGCTCGCGGAATCGAAGCGTGAAAAAGAGGAGCATTTTTTATTTTTTTCTTGAATAAACTTCTTTAATTCGGACACTCAATTTTTATCTGTAAAATATTCTGAAACACGGGCTTTTCTCAAATTTGTTGATTCTGAAATCCGATCACATCAACGTGTTTGTATGTGGGATAAGAAAAAAATATAATCGTAAATAAAATTGTAAGAGAAGGCATTTCATTTTTTACATTTAAGAGTAAAGGGTCCTTATTTCTAACATTGGGTTTATTCGGCAGGTTTTTTAATCAGTAATCCCTTATTTACATCTGATGGATCAGTAATGAATACCAGCTAAATGACTTGATAGCTTCTTTTACAAATCAGACTTCTACGATTTCTACCGTTCGTATTAAGCAAATTTTATCAGTTATCACACTATTTGAAAAAAATTTGAAATTTTTTGTTTGTTGGAAATTTTCTACTTAATGTAATAAGTAGCAACAAATTTATATAATATAACATTTTTTATGAGAGAAACAAATAATTCTCACGCTGCCCGCTGTTTTAAATGTTTTCGTGCAATTTGACGTTGGGAAAATCGCCAGATTTAAAGGGCAAAATACAGATTTGGCGGGAAAAGGAAAGATTTGGAGAGAAAATGCTAGATTTGGCAATAAAATTGGAGATTTGGCGTGCTAAAGAGTTTCTGATCTGACCCGATCGTTCATATGGCAGCTATATGATATAGCTTGGTTGAAATAGCTCAAAAAACAAAACAGGGTGTAACATATAGTAAAAAAGACATATTCAGTGAGTTTGGTAGAGATAACTTAAAAAACAAAAAAGTTTTTTATAGTAAAGGTTAATTTGAACCCGATTTTTCCTTTGGCAGCTATATGATATAGTCATTTGATTTTAGTCAAATTTATACAGATGTTAACATTTAGTAAAAAAGACAGATTCTGTGGGAGTTTGGTTGAGATAACTCAAAAAAACCAAAAAGTTTTCTATACTAAAGGTTAATTTGAGCTTCATTGTACCTATGACAGCTAACATAAAGTAAAAAAACACAATCTGTGAGTTTGGTCAGAGATATCTTAAAAGACAAACAAAATTTCCTACTAATGGTGAATTTAAACACAATTTTTGACCAAATTGTAAAATATCGTAAAATTTAAAAAAATGTTTAAAAAAATTAAATCAAAAAATAAAAAAAAAAATCTTGCATGGTCTGGGATTTGAAGCCGAGCATCCTTGTATTAATAAAATTAAATTAAAAAATAAAAATAAAATCTTGCTTGGTCTGAACTGGGTTTGAACCTGCGATCCAATGCGCGTGAGTTTACGGCACCATCCTCTGCACTAACTAGGTACTGATTCATTTCTACTGAACCCGCTGGCTGACCAAACACTGCTATATGTAAATCAAAATAAACGCGAACTTTCACCTCGAATTTAACGCAATTTTCGAAAACGCCGCACACTGGGGCCAAATCTCATTTTGCGTTGCAAAAATCATATCTTTTGAACCAGTGAAGATATTTTCAAAATTTAAAAAGCATTTGACAGAAAACACTAAGGCTTTTAAATGACAACTTACACAGGATGATTGGCCCAAGATGTATTAAAGAAGGTGACCTGTTCAACACTGTTGCCCTCTTTTGAGTAAGCTATTTTGACAGTTGAGAAGCAAACTTCATTGAGAGCGGTATCATATTTTTTCTCTGTTTATTTTTGCTTTCTCAATTAAAATTTGCAAACGATTTTGCGCGAAACGTTTGAACTGCATTCGATATTACATATTTTAATCCAAAATGTCTATGAAATATTGTGTTTCTTGCCGATCCAAAACGTCTGATAGCGTTTTTGCTGTACCCAAGGACGAAGACAAGAGGCAGCTATGGATTAAAAGCACTGGTATAAACTTCGCAAAAAGCGATAGGATTTGCGAGCAACATTTTAAGGATACCGATGTTAATTATGAATCTACAAGCTCCTCCGAACGTAGCAGAAACAAAAACAAACGAAGAGTGCAGAACATAGCGGCGTTCTCTACATAAAACACACATTAAGAAGGCATTCCTTTAGAAGGTAACAAGAATGAGTTTCAAAAACAAGTATTTTGCAGTACTTTTAAAAATCTTCTACAAATAAATAAAAACCTCTGAGTTTATATCTTATATATATTTATATATGTTTATTTTGTACTATATACCATGTACCACGTATATTAAAAGCTTGCAAAATTAAAAAAAAAGATTGTACACTATTGTTGTTTTCATCTTTGTTGTTATTGATTGATATTGATCTTCTTTATTGTTGATTTGACTTTGTTATATTGATAATTGTAGAAACATTAGTAAATGTATTAAAAATAAGTTTTCATTATAACTTTCATATTTCTTCGAAATATTCCTTGGCAGCCGCGACCGACTTAAGCATTTTCAAACTTCCCTCCTATCTCAGTTATGCTTGCTGACAGGTCTGCTTCTTTCTTTATTTAATAATTGCAAGAAAATGCAAAGCCTACTACGCTGTGTTGCTTTTTCATAGTCGTTAACCGACATTCTGCTTTTAAAAGTGCAGACATTAAGCTTTCCAAATTCAGAAATGGCAATGTGTTCTCTTTCCTGTCATTATTTGTTAGTTTGGCACACAACAAAGTCATATACTTACTACTCATTTTGTTGGAAAGAGCCCGCTTATACAGGGTGACTGATGAAAGCCGCTACTAAAAAAATATAATAACTTTTTTTTAGTTAAGAAAGCTGCTAAAATTTTTTTCAATTTAATGATTGATGTTTATATATAATAATAATGGGTTACTGAAAAGCTATAACAAAAATTTGGCTTATTTACCACTATTAGCATTGGAGTCCATAATTTCGATTCAAAGAGAGATACGTACTCCGAAAAGATGGACCTTAACGACCAAATAAAATTGTACAAAATGAAATAACTCCAACCTACACATATTTCATGAGACGCGATCGCATTCTTTTCGCGGCACATTGTAGTATTCAGATTCATTACTCTGTGTTCTCGGAGCTTAGTTTCACAAAGGTGGTGTAGCTACTTACATAGTCTTAGAGGAAAGTTTTCCAATAAACTTATTTCAAGAATCTCCGCATTACGATGGTCCCCAGATCGCCTGATCTTACTACACCCAAAAAATTTTTGTTGGGCTATTGCAAACAGGAAGTCTTCAAGGCAAAACCAACAAATTTGGTTCACTTAAGCAATTCATTCGACAGATAATTGCGGTTATTCCTACCTCAACTCTCCGGGAAGTAAAAAACAACTTTCTGATAAAATTACGCACATACGTTATCGAAAATGGGGGACATTTAATTTCAATTATTTTTAAAATTAATTAAGCTACATATATTAAATAAAATTTAATAAGGTTTAACATGAATAAAAAAAAATAAGATCCATACACGGAAAAAAGTTTACTTTTGAATTCTTAATAAAGCAAACTTCATCAGCCACCCTTTAAGAAGGATTGCCCGGGGCACACATTGCCAAGAGTATTACTGGGTAGAGATAGAGGTTGATAACTACAATTATGTTCATGCACACATAATTGGTCCGATTTACTGATAAGTTTGTCTACTTAGTGCTTACTCTTGTTTTTATTTTTACAAATTCCTCTTGTTGTCATAATTGTTACAAGTTCGTCGTACGCCAAACGTTACACGTGCCGCCCCAATGTCAAAGAAAAAAATTTACACCAGCAGACACACTTATACTAACATAAAATGTGATGTCTCAAGGCAGGCAGCATTATAACAATCTTGCGCTCAAACTACGTGAATTGATAAAGGCAATTTATTTATAAAAACTACATTCAGAAATCGACATGTTGTGTAACGTTTACCCATTCCCATAGATTACTGTATAATTGTTCTTGTTGTGTACTTTTAATTCTTAAAAATGTAAATTTAACATTCAACAACAAGAATAAAAGCCACTTTGAAAATTTGGTACCCTTGCAGACTACTGCAGATTTTCTTACAACTTTAACATTAAATAAGATCGAGTTATTATGTTTGTTTCTAGCCCGCAAGTTGTTTGCGGAAAATAAGGCAGCGAGTGAGCAGACCTTGCTCTGCTTCAGCTGATGCTGATAGAAAACGGCGCAGGGCTAAAAGCTCCGATTCGCCCCATCTATAGGCTGAAATATGTTAGTCTTTTACTTCGTGTATATGTTTTTTTCTGTTCATCAGATATCAGACCTTTTTGGAATTCCATATACTTCGTGAGCGAAGTTTATAATTATAAGTTAGCCGAACGTTTATCGGAAATAAACTACTAGCCTGTTAAGTATACATATTATTATTTAACATCAGCCAATTAGACCTTTTGTTTGAATAAGGTACGACAATCTCCGAGATTGTTGTCACAAAATATACTATTTAAATCTCCAACATTAACGATCCTCTGAAAATTTTATTAGATAAAAAATGTAAAGTCAAAAGTTATGATCAGGGGAAGCACGACAAAGCCGTGTAAGCTGGGTTGAAAACAATGTAAAAAAACCTTTTTACGAGGTAAAAGTCTAGTGACAAATGCCTTTCCGTGCCCCAAAATGTATGGTATCCGATTTGACGAGCAACATAAAACTTAATATATAAATTACTCTCAAATATTCTTCTGATAATACGTGTAATACGTAGATTATTTGAATTATCCGTACATGTTAAATGACATGATAGCTTCTTAAACAAATCAGACCATAACGTTTTTTTTACTGTTCGTACGAAGCAATTATTATCAGTTATCATACGTTATAAAAAATAATTGGAAATATTTTGTTGTTTGAAATTTTTTGCTGAATGCTATAAACAGCAACAAATGTATCACTGCGGACGGCTGTTCGCGCTGGTGACGAAAGCAGCTCGAAGGGTGCAAAATGCGACTAGCAATATATACAGCTGATATGGAAATTTTGCTACGACTATCTGATCAGATCGAGTTATATACCGATCGAAAGGTTTACTCCTAACTAACAAAATGGCAAACTACAACTTTTTCTGACTCACCTGGTTCTTGTAATAATGGGGTGTAAGTGGGCGGCGCAAAATTTACATGATTGCAGCTAATAGGGCCGTTGGAGCATTTTGGTAAAAAACTTTATTTTTAAATCCAGAAATGTTTGTTTTACGACTTTTTGAAGTTCCCGCTAGTTTAGCGGGAAAACGCTTAATCCCACTTATATTGAGTCCCCCACAGTTTCCAAACCATAGAAGCCACAGATATGTCCTATATATCATTGGAAAGGTGTGTTTTTCTAAAGTACTCAATTACATTTTACAGGTGAAATTCCGCGTTTTTTGTTATATCACTCATATCTGTAAAAATTCGTTTCGCCAAGATATAACCAATTAAGTGTAGTTTAAGAAGCTAAAGACAATGTCAAAGATGAAGACGAATTGGTTGCGTTGCGAGTAAGCTGACAAATGTGTATAGTGGAAGCCGAATATGCTGCGCTATTTTGGCAGTTACAATAATTTCTTCATCTGATGAAGAACCTTTTTTGCAAGATAATTTGCTTTTAAAACTTAAATTAAGATGAAAAACCTCATTTCAAGTTCACACAATAAATTTGGGTCGGATATTATGACCTGCCAAAAGATGATAAAAAGTTTTTGGAATACATATATTAGAATAAAATAGCTAATTTTTTGTTAAAAATTAAGCCACATAAATAAACAATAGACCAATTTCATCAAAGTTCGATAATGCCAACACGAAAATAGGCATTCGGCACTGCGCAAAAATAAATTTTTATGTTCGTGGTAGCTCACCCTTTTTGCCAATTTTCGTGTTTACACGCAGATCAAGTTCTTTTAAGAATTTTGGAGAGCCTGGGCGCAGGGTATCTCTAAGTCAGGCACTCTCGACTGCAGGTTTCCAACATCTTTTCCTTTTTTATTTTGACAAGTACACAATATGTTGAAAATTAATTTCGCTTGCCGTTCGAATTTTTTTTATTTGATTCGTTCAAATTCATTTTATGTTTGTATTTGGTGTTAGCATGTTGACGTTTCGTTTTGGGACGTATGTACTCGTATGTATATGCATATAAATGTTGAATAAAGTTCAAGATGATCGTTAATCAAAATTTGATATTAATCGTACGAAGTCGTGATGGTTCATTTAACATTATGAAGATTTTTAACTTGTTGTATGTATGTATCCCACAAAAAAACCTCTACACGAGGTAAAAGTCTAGTGACGAAAGCATATTCCAGCCCCAAAATTTCTGATATCCAATTTTGTGACGAAAAAAATAAAGTTAAATATAAAAATTTTAAATAATAATATAAATTAATAAAAAAAAAATACGAAAATTGGCATTCTGCACTGTGCGTAAAAAGGGTTTGCTACCACGAACATAATAATTACATTTTGCGCAGTGCCGAAGGTCAATTTTCGTATTTTTTTTATTAATATATATTATTATTTACAATTTTTAAATTAAAATTTATTTTTTTCGTCACAAAATTGGATATCAGAAAATTCGGGGCTGAAATATGCTTTCGTCAATAGACTTTTACTCCTCGTAGAGGTTTTTTTTTGTGGGATATCAGAAATTTTTGCAATTGCTTTTTTTTTAGATTATATTATAACTATCATTAATGCTGACAGATAATAAAATATGTAAATTTATTTGTTGTATTTCTTTCATATTTAAAAAAACTGTTTTCCTTAATAGTAAAGAGAACAAGGGGGCTCCGCTCCCTGCTCGCTTTGCTCGCGGTGAGGTGCGGCTACAGTCGAGCACGCTCGACAGTAGAATACCCTGAGGCCAGGTATTTTTTATAAAAGTTGATTTTCGACCAATTGTTCCTATGGCAGCAATATTTTATATGGAACCGATTTAAACCAAATCTGGCCAGAATGTACAAAACCAACATTAATGCATATTCTATCAGTTTGGTTCCGATATCTCAACAAACAAAAAACTTGTTCATACTAAAACCTCATTTTCGATGTATCGTTCCTATTTTAGCTATATGTAGTAGTATATAGTAGTCCGATCCAAAAATAAAAACAAAACTTGATCTGCCTATGGTATCGAGGAACCTACATACCAAGTTTGAAGTCTCTAGCTTTTATGGTCTTTGAAATCGACAAACGTTCAAACAGACGGACATGACTCAATCGACTCGGCTGTTGATCCTGATCAATAATATATATACTTTGTGGGGTCTACCACGCCCGTTCTGCCCGTTACATACATTTTGAAAAACACATTACACTAGTTTAAGCCCGAATTGTCAAAAAACAAAACTAAACTATCTGGCAACACTGTCTTTTTCTGCAACACAAAGCTACATTGATTTGCTGATGTCAATTTAAAATCGCTAACATGTAGGCTAAAAACCTTATTTTACCTGTAAAATATTACTTGAGTACTTTAAAAAAAGCTTAAAGAAAAGGCTAAAATCCCTCAAACTCAAACCTTTCCAATGATATATAGGACATATCTGTAGCTTCTATGGTTTGGAAACAAACAAACAACCAAACACAATCAAACAAACACAAACAAACACAAACAAAAACACAACCAAACAAACAAAACCAAATGGTTTAAATCCATCTACTATATCATATAGGACCAATCGGGCGAAAATCAAGTTTTACTTTGAAAAACTTTTTTGTTCTATAAGAAATCTCATTAAACTTGGTTTTATATATCCTGACCAAAGTTCGTTTAAATCACACCATAAGACCGATCGGGTCAAAATTAGGTTTAAGTATAAAAAACTTTTTTGTTTTATGAGAAATTTTAACCAAATTGATAAAATATGATTTTAAGTTAGTTTTATACATCACTATCGAAGTTGGTTCAAATCGGACCACTATATCATATAGCTGTCATAGGACCGATCGGTCTAATATTAAGTCTAAGCATGAAAAACTTTTTTGTTTTACGAGATATCGTAACCAAACTAATAGAATATGCATTTAGGTTAGACTCGTAGATCCTGACCAAAATTGGTTCTAATCGAACCACTATGTCATATAGCTGTCATAGGACCGATCCACTATGGTCCGGATTTCGATTTTTTTGGAATAAATTAATAACTCGATAACGAGTGAAGATTTTTGGTCTAGTTTTTTGCATTGGGCTTATAATATTAATACGGCCTAGAAAAATCGCCTAGAAAAGTGGGCGTGGTGCCGCCTTTATTTTGAATTCTGCGATATGCAAATTTTTTGTTTTTCAAGCTATCAGCAGCAAATTTGCAGGTTAGGCGTCTTACTATGCCCCTAACGTGTTGGTAAAATTTGATCCAAATCGGACAACAATATCATATAGAAATAATAGGAATTATCGGCTGAAAATTCCATTTTTGTACACAGACCATGCTTTTCCAAAATATCTGACCAAACTGAACGTATATATGTGATATTATGCTCCGCACATTCGGGCTAACATATATCAAGATATACTATCAATTATAATATCATATTGTTCAAATTATAAAAATCGGTCGTTATTTGACTTTTTGTATGAAACAAGAAATTTCTATTTTTTGTCGATTGTAAAAATGTAACATTTGTTCAATACGTAAACACAAGTTTTTGTAATTTTCGCCAATGCGCACAATAAAATAAGTCAAAAAATCATAATTTTCATAATTTTGTCTCATGTGTTGTCGCCACACTTTAAACGACTACGAATTTTATAACGTGAGGTTAACTGCAATAAAGTGAATTTTCGAGAAATGCGCAACTTCAGCTAAACAGTACAAATTTAGAATTGATCAATCTTCAAAATGCATAAAGTCACATTGCTGATAAAATAAGTTATCTCTTTCAAAAATAAAATTTTATTGAACAATTTTTTTTCGAAGCAAGTTTTTAAATTTCAAATAACAACATATAGCACGTTGATTTTAAACAACAAAGATATACAAGCACAAAGTACAAGCCACAATAAATATAATCCATGACAAATTTTCCTAAAAAAGCCCCCTTATTTTTTTTATTATTTAGGGAAAAATGTTTTTAATTATGAAAGAAATTCAACAAATAAATTTATATATTTTACTATATGCTTGCATTAATGATAAAGCTATTGCAAAAATTTCTGATATCACAAAAAAAAACCTCTACACGAGGTAAAAGTCTAGTGACGAAAGCAATTTCAAACCCAAAAATTTCGTATATCCAATTTTGTGACGAACAAAATTCAGTTTAATATAAAAATTTTAAATAAAAATATAAATTATTAAAAAAAAAACGAAAATTGGCATTCGGCACTGCGCAAAAAGTAATATATGTTTATCAAGGCTGCAAACCGGCTCTGAACCGAATCCCGTAGAGCCGGTTCGGTTCGGGTATTTAAGCAGCCTGAACCGGATCATGAACCAAACCCTTGAAATTATTTACGTTGCGAACCCGAACCTAAATCGAACCGCTTTCTAAAATAAAAGGTTTTGTTCGAAAAAAAATATTTACATAAATTTTATGGTTTTCTAATACTACGCAATTTTTTGAAACTTCGGATTAAAATTAGTCATATTCAAATCTTCAAATAAGTTTAAATTAACATCAAAAATTGATTTAAAAAAAAAAATTTAATATGTAGTTTAAAATGTAAAGAAAAATATGTAACAATAAAAATTTTCTTGTATGAAATTGAACCAAGGTTCGAACCCAAACCTTGGGTTCAGGGGTATATAATACAATTCTCGAACCGAACCGGTGTCTTTCCTATGGTTCGAGCCGCCAAACCGAACCTTCAACAAAATTTTGGAGGTTTGCAGCCTGGATTTTCAAAAATTTTGGGGATAGAAATTGCTTTTGTCACTAGACTTTTACGTCGTGAAAAGGTTTTTTTGCTAAAAAAAACTTTTAACTCGATTTTTTTTTGACGATCTATCGAGTTGACTAAATCAATTTTCATGAAAAATCGGCAACTCACTAAAGTTTGTTAATCCTTGTTAATTATCCGAACTAAGTTTAGTGGAGTGTTGATGAGCGACCGTAATAAATTACCTACAAAAATGCTAAAGCTTGAAGCAGGCATTTAAACAAGAATAGTAATAACTGTAATAAAAGTATGCGTGTGTTTTGTAATAATAGTCGCGTGTTTATATTAATTTTATTTTTTTTTCGAGAAACCTTATATTTTACCCAATGAAACTAAACACTATCAAATGGTTCACCAATGGATCTCTTACAGACCAAGGCACAGGACTTGGAGTTGTAGGCCCTGAAGTTTGTGGAATAGGGAGGTGTGCCGACCTTAATCAAAAACGTAACTATCGGAATACAGATATCGCTATCCAATCCGATAGCCAAGCGGATATAAACGCACTCAGTAAGGCAAAAATAACGTCTAACGATGGATGGATCTCAGGCCATTTGGATATAGCAGGGAACAAAGCAGCTGACAAGCTACGCAAAGGAGAGAGAATTCAGCAGTCACCAAACAGTACTTCGCTCTCTATTTAAGTAATTAAATTAAGGCAAATGAAATATAGTTTTTTTTAAATAAAAACAAGTGGGAAAGGCTATAGTCGAGTGAATGTATTGAAATAAGATCATTATTAATAACTTTGGTTAGCTATTAATCCCCTTCTACTTGTTTGATCTTGCAGCGGTTAAGTGAGATTATAGATAAGATTAATAGATAACGTTATTTACCATAAAAACTGTACTATCTCAAAAATTGTCAAAAATTTAAAACAAACTTGACCTGCTCCAACGCTTTTGGAGTCTGTGGGTTTGTTGTCCCTATATCTTATAGTCTCTGAGATCCAGGCGCTCACACAGACGGACAGACGGACATGGCTATATCGACTCGGCTGTTGATGCTGATTAAGAATAAATATACATTATGGGGTCGGAGATGCCTCCTTCTCCCTGTTACATACATTCCAACGAACACAATATATTCTTTTACTTATTTTTTAAGCAACGGGTATACTAAAGAATAATGTATTTTAACAAAAATTGAAAATTTAATTAAGATGTAATCCCAAAAAAAAAAAAATCGTTTTAAGCATCTTTAATTTTTGCCGTTTGGCTTAACATTTTAGGAGAATACTCGACAAATTTAATAAAAACTGTTTACTTTTTAACCCACATTCGTTGTAATCATCGAGCGCCAAGTCATCAGCGCATCTCGCAATTCCGAGCGATTCCCTCTCTATTTACATTTCCATTCCCATACTCATTACCAATTTCTTATGTATAATTTATAACATTTTTAGCGACAGATGATCATCTATGATGATTACAGTTGTTGTCGTATTTCGTGTTCTTTTAGTTGTTTCTTACTGATATGGAAGTTGTTGTATTCACCCATGAATGTATTATATTATACCCTACTTTGCAAATGCGTGGCGAGCTGGAAATAACAACACCAACAAACTGCAACAAGCATCAACAACAACGACAAAAACAAAAACTAAAATAACAAAATCCGAGATAGGTTCAAGGTTAAAACCTGTATGTACTTATTAACACGGTTTATTGTACTTTTGTAAACTGCAAGCAACAAAACAGCCATAATAACAGCAGCAACAATAAATACAACAACAATAAACAGAGTTGACCCTCAAGAACATTGGCGTCTGTAATTATTTATACGATGTTTCATTTGTTTTGGAATTTTTCCATTTTAAAGGGCCTAAAAGCAAATATTAAGAGAGTCCCTAAAAGCATAAAGAGAGCGGAAACAGTTAACAAACATATTGCTATACTATACTGTACATACTATATTCTAAAATGTCAATGTAATCGGATCTATCTAAACTCTCCACTTTAGCATCATGGGGGCTCTAATAATACATATTTTTGACTCAACTATAACTCTAAAATTGCTCTTTAAATTCATAATTCAATTCAAGTTATGAGTCTTATGGCTTTTATGTAATTTGTGCGATATGGATGGTATTGATAGCAGTGTAGATTTAGCGCTTTCCGCCTCTATGGACTCGTGCAATTTTAAAGAGAGCCATTTTAATACATAAATCATATCTATTGAATGAAGACGTATGTAAAAATTTTTTATAAACATTTAAATTACTCAGGTTGTTTGGTCTGGTCTGGTCAGGTCAAAGTTCATTAGAATTTTCTGTCAAATATAGTGAAATTTATTATTTTTTAGAACATAATTTTACATTTTTGATAAATTTTTTTTATTAAAATCATAATGCTTTAGATATGGCTAACTTAATTAATTTTATATATTTGCTTATATTCTCCCAATACTACAAGTATTATGTTGAATTAAATGTTTTTTAAAGAACCCTGCAGAAATAAAATTCCCTGTTCTTAAATTTTCCTTACGTTTCCTTGATGCTGTTGTAATTTTCTTGACGTTTCATTGTTAGTGTTGTAAAAATTCTGCTTGCTCGCCTTTTAAAATTGGAGTCAATGGGTACATTACTATTAGGAAAGAAATTTTAAGCCCAGAGGCGTTAAGTTTAGGGTGTGGCACTAGAATATTAAAAAAATAAAACAAAGTAAAAAAAAAATCAAATCAAAATAAAAAAAAAAAAATAATCAAATATCAACTCAAAATAAACAAATAAAAAATAATCAAAAAGAAAATGAACAACAATAAATTTGAAATAATCGCCTAAAAATGAATTATTTAGTTAAAATTTTACAATAAATACTAATAAATCAAGTTAAATATTTTGTAGGTGTGTAGTAAGCTTGGCGCTGAAATGTGCTATCACACAAAACAAAAACCACTACACAATGTAAAAGTTTAGTGACGAAAACGTATTCTAGTGTCAAAATTTCTGATATCCAATTTGTAAATTATTCAATAAAAACACAAAAATTGGCACATTAAAATTAAGTTTTGCGCAGTGCCAAATGTCAGTTTTTTTTTTTTTTTTTTTCTAATCAATATATATAAAGCTGTTCGTCCTGTGAATTCACTCACTCACTCATGTATCATTGTACAGGGCAAACTGCACGAGATACAAATTTGAAATTTAGGGAAAACAAAGTTATGACCATTTCATTGGGAGAGTGTGTCAAAATCGAGGCCAAAGCTCGCGTTTATTTTGATTTACATATAGATAAAAATTGAGTGTCCGAATTATCAGGTTGTCCGAATTATTCATATAGCTGTCATAGGACCGATCGGGCGAAAATCAAGTCTTAGTATGAAAAACTTTTTAGTTTCATTAGATATCGTACCCAAACTTATAGAATATGCATTTAAACTAGTCTTATACATCCTTGCCGAAGTTGGTTCAAATCGAACCACTATATCATATAGCTGTCATATGACCGATCGGGCGAAAATTAAGACTGACTAATGAAAAACTATTTTTGTTTAATAAGATATCGTAACCAAATTGATAGAATACGTATAAAACTTATATATCCTTGCCAAAGTTGGTTAAAATTAGACCACTATATATAGCATATAGCTGTCATAGGACCGATCGGGCGAAAATCAAGTCTTAGTATGAAAATCTTTTATGTTTTATGAGACATCGTAACTAATCTGATAGAATATGCATTTAAGTTAAGTAAATATTTATTAAGATTTTTCATTTTAAGTTTTTGCCATAGGAAGTACTGGGTCTCTGACAGTCGAGTATGCTCGACTGTAGCACCGGCCCACTAGTTTCTTCTTTTCTTGTTTCTTCTTTTCTTGTTGTAAGTTCCACCTAACAGACAAGTACCAATATAAATAACACGTATGTATAACTTCTCCTTAAAAAGTGGATGCAAGGTTTCTTGGGGAATTCTTTTTAGAATTCATCGTAGATTACGATTTTGATAACCGCTTGGTGTTTTTCTTTGTACTCCATACAAATTGACCTACTCTTATATTCACGTTCTTCAGTTACGAGTATTTTTCAGAATCCTTAATCTTATGAATGCCATAATACTCATATTAAACATTTTGTTTGATTTGTTTGTATCTGCCTCTCTTAACACCAAAGACTTATCGAGCAATGTTATTGACAGCTGATTTTCCTTGACTGCACCAGAACTACCGAACAACTCGCCCCTATAAAATAACTTGTGACATTTAGAAGTTTTATTTTTGCTGGAAGTTGACCGCCAAAATGCAAGTGTCTACAAGTTTCCTAAAATCATTCAACCGACCACTAAAATTCAATTGTTATGTACTATTGCACGTCATTTGCAAACACATGGAGTTCGCAGTTCGACAAATTACATACAAGATCTTTGATATACAATAACGATAAACAATAATGGATCTAACATCAATCCTTGGGAACACCACGATTAATTGACAATTGACACTTTGAGCTTTAACAGACTAATACGTTTGGAGCACAGCATCTGTTGATTCACGGGATCAAATGCCTTGCTAAATTCGAGAAGGGTCAGTAGAGTAACAAAGCTGTCATCCATCTCACACTGTATATCCTCAACGACTTTACAAACTGCCGATATACAACTTCGGATTTTTCAGAATCGGTATTTTCGGATTGTCGTTTAAATGTAAGTGCATTGATAAATAGATTGAAATCTGTTCCGCCATGATCTTCTCTTTGTACCATTGATAATAATGGTAATATCGACACTGCAGTGTCACACACCAGTGCACAGGTCGAAACTCGACTTTTCTATAGGAATAGGAATTTATATTTAGAAAACGATCTGTATATTTGTTTGTTTTAATACATTCTGGGGTTTCCGTTTTTAAGTAGATGAAACTTATTATTAACGCATCTTTGTCAACAATAGACAATTCATTTGTCGCATATGGCTACCATAAAAGTGTAAGGTCAAAAATCAGCTTTAAATAAGAAAATTTGTCGAATTAAAAGCAGAGAATATTTTATATTTGTAATACCCAAAATTAAAAAAAATGGGTCAAAATTTTAATTTTCTTTAATTAAGTGTTCATATATCTCTGCGCACTGAAAATTAAATACAAAAAGGTTAGTTAGTTTGTTAAAAACCAGTTTGGTGGAATTTTATTGTTAATCTAGTGACTTTTTTTTAGTCTTTGAACGCATTTTTGTAAAGGAAGCGACAACACTGATGCTAGCGCACAAAAACTATTATCACGATTATAACAACGACATCTGCGGCAACAACAACGTTGCTTTGGCTGTGGTTGCGGCGTAAGTTGATTGTGATAATGATTGAGGTACGTTTTTGGGCGTTTAAATCTGCTGCTGTCGCTGCTCGCTGGCGGGCTGGATGGCTGGCGGGCTGACGACAATGGCGACTACGATTTACATATGTTGTATTTATTTAGTTACGCGCTATTTTCCTGTTGTTGTTTGCTTTTATCATTTGTGCCCAACGAAATGAAATGATACCTATTTCGGCGCGCACAGTGGACTCCAACTATTATAAAATATGTCTAGCGAAAGTTCTTTGAATGATCCCAGACATTTCTTTAGGCATTTCTTGTGCCACGATCATTGCAGTGGCCAACAAGAATTTATCACCATAACTGTTGACTTGATTTAATGTTAACAATACTTCTGCTGCCGCTGCTGCTTTCTTGACTTGCTTTCTGTCGTGCCGCTCAGAGGCGTGAAGTGTGCTCGATATGAACAGACACGGACACCCAAAAGGGTCATACATATATACTTATTTAAGTGTATTTTTCGATACATATACATATATATGGAATATAGACTTTGAGTATTGCTGCATTGATCACATTCTGTTTTTAGGCTTTGACAAAAATTGCGCGCTTAACGAATGTGCGCACAGCTTATGCAAAAGCTGTTAATTAACAGCAAGCAGCGACAGTAGCCATTGGTTCTCAATTTGTATTGATTTGGTATCAATTGTCTGTACCTCCCACTCGTGGGACGTGTGCCTCTTTTTTTTTTTTTATCAATTTGCGCTTGCAATCAGAATCATAGTGACCAACTCGTGGGCCGCGCGCGCGCTCCGCTCACAAACACATTGAAGTCAATTAAACCCGTTGTCGTCATTGTCGCACAGTGGTTCGTTTTGATAAAACAGCTAGTAAGAATCAATGCTTTTAAATTAACAACAATATCGACAAACATTTAAAAAAATCCAAAACGTGTACATTTTTTAGCTTTCAAAGTATTTAAGTGTAAAAGAGGATATTGGCAAACATAAATTTTTTTTTTTTTTTTTCAATTTGTGCTAATTTATAAGTGACCATTAAACTTTGTGTTATAACATTTGAATACCGATGATGAAAAATATGCCGGATTATTCAAATCGCAGCTATGTATATATTATAGCATAATTTGTATGAAGAATATTTATTGCTTTTGATTTTTGTAAGCTGTAAACGGGCCACTGTGGA
The DNA here is from genome assembly GCF_004354385.1 of Drosophila innubila. Taxonomy (NCBI): domain Eukaryota; kingdom Metazoa; phylum Arthropoda; class Insecta; order Diptera; family Drosophilidae; genus Drosophila; species Drosophila innubila. The sequence continues at coordinate 31,566,236 of NC_047626.1, read as the reverse complement.
TGGTCGTCGGCAATTGTCGTATCAAGCACGAGCAGCCACGCGTACACTTGTTGTTATTTCTACAGTCTCACACTTGTTGCTCGCGCGTTCTCTCTTTCTCTCTCTCTCTCTCTCTCTCTCGCTCTCGCTCTCGCTCTCTCTCTCTCTCTCTCTCAGCTATGCTCTGGGCGAGTCGAGAGCGACAGCAAAAACAACAACAACAAGCAGCCGCAAGAGCAGTAGAGCTATTGAAAGTGCGGTCCCAGGCATCATTACGGCTGTCGTTCTTTAGGATTTTAGTTCATCGATCTCAGCGTAAGTGCTCGCAACACGACGCTCGTTTTTGTCGTCTGGCCTCGGTTAAACCACATAAACAACTTTTTTTTTGTGCGGCTGTCTGAAATTATTATCAAATACTAAAATTATTATTATTATTATTTTTTTTTTATTGTCAGATCAGATCGATTGCTGATCAGTGTGTGTTAAATAATTTGTTACTATTCATTTTGAATGCGTGTTGTTTGTTGCCTTTTATCAGCAACAAATGAAAGAGAAATGCGCGACACCAGTGGCTATTTTGTTATCGTTGTCGTCGACGTCGTCGTCGTTGTCGTTGTATTCGTACGCTGATCACGCCTTAACCAACGTTACATTTAATCGTTTGCCGAAAACATTGTCGAACGATTTCAAATAATAAAAACTCAACAAATAAACATAATACTAAAATGCATCCGGAAAACTGCATGAGAAAAATCACTTATAATATTAAAAAATGCCACATTCAAAAGCACTAGAAAAACACGCACTACATTTAAGCGAATCCAAAATTAGCGATCGCTGCTGCGGATAAGCTGGTTTTATCTTATCGGTGTCAAACACCACGTCCAGAGGCAGCCCCATTCACAGCCACAGCCCACAAATATCACATAAACCATCCACAGGTCGCGCGAATATTAAAATTCGCGTTCACTGAAAACGGTTCAGTGTTTAGTTTATCGCTTGATCCATGTTATATTTTAATTTTGAATGTATTTTACTGACCCTTCTGTGGTCTTTCAAACTTTTAAATTATCTATTTAACAACTTTGAGTATATACATACATACATAAGTCTTATACTATATATCATGTCAATAACAATTTACGTGATGGACTATGATAGCATTAGACGCACTTCATATCTAATTTGATTCAAGCTATTATTCTCTAATTTCAACCAATTCAAGTAACTTATTTGTGGTTCTGATAAATTGGCGATTTCAACGAATACTTTGTATAAGGAATCTTTTAACTTTAGATAAAGGAAAATCGCAGCTTAATTTTCGTTTAGTTTTCAAGCAATGTTGATTATCATCTCTTAAGAGAATGGTTTACTTAAAGATAGCTTTTGATATTGTGTAGTTTAGTATTAGGTAACAATTCACAATCGTGTACAAATTTGGAAAAAACAAAAAATAAAATAGGTATTGTACATAAATGCAAATTAACGTAAATTACTAGGTAACGCAATTAAATTATAATTTTGTATTGTAATAAAAACAACTTCTTTTAAAACATGAGAGAAAATAAAGCTTTAAAAACTTTGTTAAGGTGAGCCTTTTTTAACCGTTACTTTAAGAAATTATTAAAAGGGTATATTGTATTCTTTGGAATGCATGTAACAGGGAGAAGGAGGCATATCCGATCCTATAGAGTAACATATTCTTGATCAGCATCAAAAGCCGAGTCGATATGGCCATGTCCGTCCGTCCGTTATGCATTCAAATCAAATTCAGAAAGGAAAAATTATTTAAAATAAATGGTAGGCCTGGAACAGATAAACAGAACAAAAGCGGATGGTACATAGTGTAATTTTACAATCTAGCATTGTCTAGCATTTTTAATAGTCAATGGACAAATAAAGCCCATGCAAGTTCCATTTAAGTTAATTTGTAGTATAAGCAACTTGTATATTTTCCTATTCTTCTGTTTGTTTTATGTTAAAACTTATCATCACATCATATAAGTTTTCTATCAAAGCTACAAGTTAACTTGCAAAATTAAACATATTGGTTGAAAGTACTGAACAGTAGTGAAGTCGACTTTCAAAATATTTTGTGCAGCTCTTTATTATATACTTTAAAAGATTCCAGTAAACCTGTATCCCAGTTTTCTCAAATCCAAAAAATTAATAACTAACGAGAGGATAAATAAAAGAACTGAAGGAACCGGTTCTCGATGTTTCATTAAAGTAGTACATAATTGAATGTGCTATCCACTTTAATATATTTAAACTTGCTTTACAAAGCAGAAAGGAAAGAGCCAACTCGAATAAAGGGACTATATCGATGCCATGCATTTAAAACGCTTCGGACCATCATCATTAATTTTGTCATTATTATATTGGTGACTGTTGGAATGGACATTGAACTGTTTTGTGATCCCCGCGACGGCAATATCGCTGAAAAATAAATATTTTTAGCTTGTTTTTGTTTATTTTTTTTTTTTTTTTTTTACATACATACATTCCAACATTCTTCGTAGTTTTTTTATTCGGTTTCTCGCGGCATCTAAAAAAAAAACGAATTTAAAAAACAAAACAAACGAACGAAATAATTTAATTTTATACAATTCGAACGTTTTTTCCGCGTTTTGTACATAAATACTTTAAAAAAGTTGTTTTCTGTTTACGTTCTTTCGCAGCTGGTAAAAACACAATTTTAACAACAACAGAAAAAAAAAGTAACAACAATTATAAAAATAACAAGCATGTATTTATTATGAACATTTACCAACCAACTACAAAAACAAAATGTGCGTATAAAAAATACATGAAGTTCCAAAAAATATAAAAATGTAATTACTAGTTTAGATAAATAATCAAACTAACGATAGCAAATAAAAAATGTTAACTACTATAAACAATAAAAGAATATGTATTAATGCATACATATATCAATTTAAAAATATTTAAAGAGAAACTCCAGCCGTTCTCCTTCTGTTTCTTATACTGAATACAGTATACTCAATACTGAAAATAATATATATTCCATTGTTATACAGTCAAGTGAAGCAAGATACACAACAGTATATACAACTTTAACAATAAAAACATACATTACCAACATATAACGGTCACGAAATGCGTTTCACTTACAATCAGTATAAATATTACGAGTCTGGATATCGTATTCCATCCAAAATGCACAATCTGAACCATCATCATGGCGGGAATGGCAATGGCAGTGCCGGCAAGATCAACAATAACAACGGCGGTCACAACAACAACAGCAACAACAACAGCCATCATCACTATGCTCATCACCACAACAACAATAATAGCAACAACAACTTAAACACAAATGCATACCAACATCATTACAAAAGCAATTTTGGTAAGCTACCTACATGACCGTATAGAAAGTTGCATTTAAATGTTAAAAATTGAGTTTAAAAAAATTTAAACTAGTTCAGAAGAAAGTGAATAACAACCCAAAAGTAAAATATTATATACAATGGTTGGTGTAGCAACACACAACAATCCCAAAAAGTTACTAAATCTATGCAAAACGATGCAAGTCAGAAAACCTACAGCCGAGCGTACGCGACAGTGTAATTTTTTGTATCAGTGTCTAGAAATAACAAAATTTGTAAATTTTACATTTATTTGTCTAAACTGCTTATCATAAATATATCTACCATCTCAATATATCGAGCACCCACACCTCACATTATAGCTGATTAAATTTCGCGCCGTCTCTACTTCTGTTTGAGTTTTATTTCATTTGTTTTCTTTTGCCAGTTGCCTTGTTTGTGAAGCGATAAGATTATGATAAGACCAAAAACCTCAATCGACGCCAGTTGCTTTGCAATTGTAGTCTAGAAATCCAAGAAGCTTCATCGATATTTTACAAAACACAAAATTAAAGTAAATAAAAATAAAATGGAATAAAATAGAAATGTAATTACATGTACATTAGAGTGGGTCTTTTTTTTTTTTCGCGACAAAGCAGTTAGGAAAATCGTTATCTACGATGAATTCTATGAAGAACTGCCCAAGAAATCATGGGTCTAAAATCAATATGGAGCTACCACTTTATACATTTTTAACCGTTTTTTTTTTTTAATTTTAACATTTTTTTTTAAATTTTTGATCATTTTTTAAATTTTTCAACACTTTTCAAGAATTTTAACATTTAATAGAATATGTTGACATTTAAACAAATGGACTCAGACAAATGAGCACGGCAAGTTCGGCTCATTTCGTCGAATCAAAAAAAAAAAAAATGTATATTGAAATATTCTTAGAATTTATCATAGTTTCTGATTTTGGGGTACGATTATCTCACCCGTACAAATTGACCCGCCCCAATATATCGACCCCTTGCAAAAGTATCGTATGTTACCAAAAGTAAATTGTCCAGGAGACGTTTTTTTTTTTTAGTTTTCTCGCGCTATAGTGAAGACATCGCTTTCAAATTTGAATTGCACATTAATGTTCAACTTCTTTCATTTTTACCAAAAAGAAATGTTGTAAAAAATTTATATTTTTAGGGCCGGTTTTTCAATGTCTATTTAAGGGATTTGATAACTATACAACAGTTATTTTGACGTAAAATGTATAGAAATCAATGTCAAATTTGAATTTATCTATTTTATAAAATTTATGGAGACATTGAAAAACTGGTCCTAAGCATAATAAAGGATTTTCTACACACACGTTACTTTTGTTCTTATAGTTTTGATAGCTTTGCCATAAAATGTATAACATACGATAAGTATAATAAAAATTAAACTAATGAAGACAATTTACATAATGTTAAAATAAACAAAATTAAAAAATTATTTTAAGTAGTTAATTGAAGTATAATTTTAATAAATACAATATTCAACTGAATTTAACTATCTTCGACCGTTTCAGACAAGTCTTCTTTGATTTTGCTTGAATGTTTATGCCTTATGTTTTCCACATGATATCTTGAGAGAACATAATTTTAAATTTGTAAAATACTTTTATTTTTTAGTAGAAATGTTCAACTAAAATGTATATGGAGGCCTTGATTTCTGGTTAAAGTCTAAATTGCTTAAAGTGATTTTATTGAAATTGCAGATGAATTGGTCATTAATTTAAATTGTCAATGGAGTTTTTTGATAAGTACCAGTACATAGCATGCTCAATATATTCTTCAATCTATTTAGTGGGGTAAATTAAAAAATATTTTTCACATTTTAATATCGGTATAATTTGATTCAATGCAATCGTTGCGCGGTAAAAAAAAAGAAATAGAATTGGCTTCAAATTAAATAAATATGTTAGATAAAATGAGGCGAAATAATTTACATTCACCTTAGGTCTTCAAAATAAATTTTTTGCAAACTTGGAATGGAACATATGATAATTTCCAGCTTATTCGAACAATCACTTTCACATACGATAAAATGAATACTGATATTGTGTCGAAATTATAGCGATTACCTCTATAATATTTTACCTGAAGATGCGTTTGCAATTTTAGAACACAATTGCAGCAAAAAGTGAATTTCGGAAAAAAATAAACAGCATACGATACTTTTCCAAAAAGGGGTCGATATATATTCTTAAACAGCATCTGAGAAGTAAAGTATTTCAAAGAACTTAGATAAGTAACTAAGTACAATTTAAGATAATATATAGTCTAAAATTTAGTTTTAATACAATGAATTGCACATTTATTTAAACAACTTATGTATGTTAATTATATAAAGAAGTCCGAAAATCATTGATAACAACAACTTGTCGTCGTCGGGTGGGAGTGTGAAAAAGCGCACTTTTGTGTAGGTGGGTGGGTTTCGGATTTTGATTACGGTGTAGTCTTGGCCTTGACTCGATGTGGCTTGTCTTATCGCAAGCGCTTAGATAAAACTGCGCGTCAGTGACAGGTAAAGTGGCTCCTTTACCGATCTTGTTGTTCTCTTGATCAGGTAGTCGTATTCCCAAGTACTAATATTTGTATGTGTAATAAACTTTTGCTTCTGGGAGCAGACCCGTTAAGCAGCGAAATGTCAGGTATCATACGTGTACATTTACTTTTTCAGTTCAAGGGTTAATTGGTATGAACTTGATGCTGCATGAATTGACAAAATATTTCAAACTGACATGAAAGAGGAAGGTAGATGGCCTGTAAAGCATAAGGTTTTCAGACAGACTCTAGCTATTTCATTAGCACTCGGGTAACAGTCAAGCAAACTCGACTGTGAGACCCTGCAGATGTTGTTAAGAAATTTAAATTGGTAAAAATCAGATAATGCCAATCACGCAATCCAACATGCCCAACGTAAAGCATCAAACTTTACAAAAAATTAAAAAAAAAAAACAATCCTATTTACAAGGAAAAAGTCTAGTGACGAAAGCATTTCTATGCCCCGAATATTTTTTATATTCAAATAAATGAAGTATATAAATTATTTTTACAAGCAAATAATTATTGTTAAAAAAATATTGGAAATAATTTTTGATTCATTAAATTACTTTTAAATAATCCAAGCAGGCCACAGAAAAAGGTTTTCATGGCTTGTCTACGCCCCGATTCGCTCAGTATATAACACACCAATATATGCACATTTTTCCTGCTCGCTCTTAATTGCCAGCACTGCTGTAAAGATATAAATCTGATGAAAAACAATTAACTTTCAAGTTATAGCAATAGAAATGATAAGATTTCTGTTAATATTGTTCTGATACTGACAAAAAATATTTAGCAAATACTTAAATTTTGACAAATCTCTTATAGTTGGCTTCATTTTGTTTATATTGAAAAACTGATAAATTAGTCGCAAATTTTCTATTTAATGACAACTAGATAACAAAATTATTATTTCTTACCTTAAAAACAATCAATGCGCAAATGTCGACACATTATAATGTTGAGAATGCACTGTGGACCAAATCGAAAATATTTTTCATAAATTCGAATATTGCATATAGTATACCAAAAGAATTTAATGATCATTTTAGCACTAAACTGATTTGTCTCTTTGCCCCATCCTATAATACTGTTCCTGAATTTGGTTCCCGCAGTATCATATAAACCAGGATTGAATTAGTTCACAGGCAATTTGTTTTTTTCTTACGTGGATTAAGCTGGGAATCTAACCTTCGTTTACCATCATACTCCAGGAGGCATCTTCTTCTTAATCTTCCGTCTTTAATTAATCGTAGGAAAACTCTGGGTGTTGTTTTTCTTCATAAATTTTGTATTGGCGAGATATATTCAATTTTCCTTTGGGTCGCCTCAACTCTTCGGTGCCCGCTTTGCTCAGGTCGTTTCGTGTTTTATGCAGTAATTATAATAGCCTCTTTCACGTTTTTTTCATAGAACTCTCTCCCTTCCTTGAAATCCTTACCCTCCCGATACATTTCGAGAAACCCCTGACCTTAAAATAAATAAATAATAATTGTACCAGCTATTACACACTTATACTTAGACGTATACTATGTTTAATATTACTATTACTAACAAGGCTGCAAACCGATTCTGAACCGAACTTAGCTGAATCGGTTCGGTTCCAGTTTTTAAGCAAACCGGGTCAGGTCCATGAGTCCAAACCTGAACCGAACCAATTTCTAAAATAAAAGGTTCGGTTCGAAATAAAAATAACTACATACTTTTTATTAGTGATGTAAAAATACATCGTAAGATCGACAACTTAACTTTCGCAAGAGTGTTTATCGAGTACTGCAACTCACAATCTATCGAGTTGAGTATATCGATTTCCATTAAAACATCGACAGTACACTGAAGTTTGTGTTCATCGCAGTTCATTTGCAGAACTAAATGATCTACAATCGAAATTTTTCTTGGAACTTAGTGCTTATCGAGAAGTGAACTCAATCGCGCGGAAACAAAACAAGTTCACTTACATAAACCACTTAAACATAATAATAATAAAATAAGAGGTCATTTTAAAACAAATTTAGACTTTTGTAAAATTAGATTTATATTTAAATTTATTTCGTTATTAAAATTATATACAGTACTAGAGGCTATTTAAATAATTCGGACACTTGTTAATTCGGACAACTTGATAATTCGAATACTCAATTTCTATCTATAAATTATTCTGTAACCCGGGCATTAGGCAAATTTATTGGTTCTGAAATCCGATCATATTAACGTTTTTGTATGTAAGAATAGAATAAAAGTATAATAGTAAAAAAAATTGCAAGTGAAGTCATTTCAACTACAGTTTCTGTCATTTAAGAGCAAAGGGACGTTATTTCTAGCATTGGAGTTATTCGGCAGGTTTTTTAATCAATAATCCCTTCTTTACTTCTGATGGATCAGTAATCAGTACCTGTTAAATTACATGATCCCTTCTTATATAAATCACACTACTAGGTTTTTTTTTACCGTTTGTATGAAGCAATTACTATCAGTTATCATACTATTTGAAAAAAATTTTGAAATTTTTTGTCGTTGGAGATTTCATGCTAAATGCAATATTTATCAACAAATTTATATAAAATGGCATTTTTTGTAAAAGAATCGAATAATGCTAGATTTGGCAGAAAACTTCAATATTTGGCGTGCAAAAGCGAATCTGTGAGTTTGGTTAAGATATTACAAAAACTAAAAAAGTTTTTCCTACTACACTGAAAAAAAAGACCAAGTTCTAAAATCAAGAACATTCATCTTAAATATTTTGTTCTTAAAATAAGATTATTTTAAGACCAAATTACTAAAACTAAGATTATTAATCTAAAAAATCTTAAAATCTTAATATAAGAATAAATATCTTAAATTGTTAGGAAAGTATAAATAGGTACTATTTCGTATCAAGCAAATGGTGGCACCGTGGCTCTCTGGTTAGAGAAACCGCTTCAGTTGTGAAGCAGTAGGCGGCGGTTCGAATCCCCCTCGTAACAAATTAAAATAACATTTATAAAATTAATAAAACAGAATAAAATATAAATAAACCAAAATTTTAAAATAAAAAAAATATAAAAATAATTTTCATTTATTTAATTTTTTGATTTTAATTTTAAGAACATTTATTCTTAAAATAAGAACTTGGTCTTATTTAAAATGTTCTTAAATTTAAGATGTGTTCTCTTAATTCAAGAATTTTATGTTCTCGACGCATTTTTTAGACCAAAAATCTTAGTTCTGAGACCAAAAGATTTTTTCAATTTTTTTTTTTATATGCATTTTGACCCAAAAGCTCATAAAAAAATTATTTTTATTAAATTTAAATTTGAAAAAAAAAATTTAAGCTTTTTTTTTAAATTTTACAAATTTGTTATATCAAAAAAAATATTTAATGCCGGTACTCAAATTCGATTCCGAAATATTCGGCTTATCAGAAAACTATAATAGAAGATTTGTACCTAAGGCTTAACAGTTGTGGACTGCTGCAGCTAATTTTGGTTAATTTACATAGAAGACGATCCATATTTTTAGATAAACTCAAATTTATCGAGGTGTACGATAGACTCACTAAGTTTTACTCCACCAAAATTCAGACTTACTCACAAAAACGGTGTTACAAAGCTTGCTAACTTAAAACACAAATTAATTATATTTCACATATGCACAGGTCACAAAACATTTTTTGTATCCCTTAGTTACATACCTTTAACTTTAATAAAAACAAAAAACAAGTCGATAACAATACAATTAATAAACTAGTCGGAAATGCTATAGTCGAGATCCCGACCATAGGATATTCGTGACTTACTTTAATATATATAAAAGTTCTTTAGAGAAATTACTTGTATTGCTTTGAAAACATTAGTTCGCCATAGCTGCCGTTCTACTTTTCCGATCTTGATGCGATTCAGTAGGATAATAGATAATAATAATGGATAACTTTAATTACCACAAAAAACGTAGTATTTTAAAAACTGTGGGTGTGGTGCAGGGCTGCTAGTTTAGCAATTTAGTTGCTAGATGAATGAATGTATGTAACAGGCAGAAGAGGGCGTGGCAGACCCCACAAAGTATATATATTCTTGATCAGGATCGACAGCCGAGTCGATTGAGCCATGTCCGTCTGTCTGTCCGTCCGTCCGTCTGTTTGAATGCGTCGATTTCAGAGACCATAACAGCTAGAGACTTTAAACTTGGTATGTAGGTTCCTGGATACCATACGCAGATCAAGTTTGTTTCCAATTTTGGATGCTACGCCCCTTCGCCAACAAAGGATGTACAGGCGCAATTTGTAAGGCAGCACTCTCTAACTGAACATTCAGAAGCCTATTAAACGACCCTGAAAAGGGCAAAAATTTTAAAAAGGGACGGAAAAACCGGACAAATCATAAAATTGAATTTTTCTTTAAGTTTTTATGTGCAGAACAGAACAAATACATAGTTATGTATTATTTAGACAATAATTTTAAGGCCAATAAGACAATAAACATGGCCAATGGGGCCTTTTTTGGGCAAACGGTGCTGCATTTGGCTTATGTTTTTTGGTCTCCGCATACGAAAAATTATGATCTATTTTCGTATTAGTGCTGGTTTTGCAGTATTTGCAATAAGCCGATTGCAATTACGTCAGCATTCAAGCCTATTGAGCTATGATTCCTGAAATTTTTGCTTGTAAATTTCTTTTGGCGTTGTGCAAACTTTCCTAAACTGGCGCCAAATGAATTAAAACACCGCCGATTGCTCTAACCGATATATTTAATTTAACACGTTTACAAGTGAATTTCCATTACGCAATCGAAATTGTTTTTTTTAGTTTACTAACAAAATATATATTAAAAGCGAATATTTAAAAAAAAATCACGGAAAAAAAGGCAATCCGGATAGGGGATGTTTTAAAAAAGTTCAGGCAAATACATTATATAAAGGAACAGATCTGTCCGGAAAAAGGCTGATATGGCAGCACTGTTAGACAAACTAAAATTGTAGTTTGTGGCTACTCTTGACATAAAGAGTCTACATCGTTTCCGATAGGTGTTACATATCCTGACCAAACTTGGATCAAATCGGTTCCCTGCCATCTGTCAAATAACACTAGGCAACAGCCAAAAAATTACAAGAACCCAACCTACTTTATTTGATAGATTTGGGGACCCAAACGACGAAAAAAAATTTTTTCTTATGTTGAGATTTTTTTTTCGAATTTTTCTATTATTTTTTTTTTTGTCATCATTACTCGAGAGTGCCAAAATCGATTTATCAGTCTTAGATTTAAACCAGTAGTTTAAGAGCTATGAATTTTTGAATTAAGAAAATTATGATTTTTTTAAGCTTTTTTTTTTAGCTTTTTCACTTTAAAATTCTAGGAAAAGTCGAAAAAAATGTTTATTAAAAAATATTTTCTATCTTATTTCCATAGCTGCATTAATTACGCGTCGTTTAAAGATATCATTTATTAAAAGCTATGGAAACACAGCGATATAATATTATTTTGTGTATAGGCATGTTTTTGTAGACTTTGCTGACTACCTTGTGGGGCGTCATGACATTTAGTATGCAAATTTTTTGTGTTTTTTGAGATATCCTAACCACTCTCACACAATATCAATTTGTTGTTATTTTCAACATTTTAACCAAAGTTGGTTCAAATCGGTTAACTATGTCATATAGTTGCCATAGGAACAATCGGTCGAAAATCAAGTTTTAGTTTTTAGCCAAATTTTAAAAAATTCTTTAAAAAAAATCTCACCATAAAAAAAAATGTTTTTCGTAGTTTGTGGCCCCATATCTATCAAAAAAAGTGGGTTTGGTTCTTGTAATAGCCAAAAAGTTCAAATTTGTTGCCTCGTGTAATTTTACAGAGCACATCGGCATATTGAATTTAATTTAAAAAAAAATAGTTTTTAAACCAATATTTTGTGGTCAGATCAATGAACACACTTAAGCCAATTTCACTCAAATCACTTCTGCTTTACTTAAGGACTCTTAGCTGTTATATTGTAAAACCATATGTAGAAAATATTGCTCTTAATATTTCGCATGTGCAGAAAAACAATTATAGAAGGTAGAGGTAGACAATATTGGTTCGACAAGGGAAAATTATGTATTGGCTGATATTAAAGATATCAAAAATCTATTTATTTTATATATTTGATTTAATATATTGGTAAAGAGACAATATTTGATAACATATGCATTGTCGATCAGTTTGCTCCACTTGTAATTAATTAAATTAAAAAGCTCATAGCCGATAACTGAATATATACAGTAAGCTACGTTGACATACAAATACGAAAATATTTATAAATACGTAACACAATCCTGTGAATAAGAATCGAATATATAGAGTAAGCTAAGTTGACTTACAAATACGAAAAGAGTTATAAATACGTAAAACAATCCTGTGAATAAGAATCGGAGAACATGGATTGAGTGGGATTTCTTGGATAGGGCTGCCATGGTCTTATCAGCAGCTAACACAGCTGTCTATATAACGCTGTTGTTACTGCTCTTATTATCAACTGGAACTGGACAATGATATTGCAAGACAGATCCAGTAGTTAATGCATCCACAATCTTAAATTTAGCATCAATTGAGCGTCTAAACTGCAACAATGAAGCGCTACTTTTTATGCCATTGTATCAACAATGACCGCAAAGTATTATATGTTCTATGAGCACATCTGCATTAAATCGGACACGTTCACCAGAATGACTTTCTCTCTAATAATTTATACAGTTGCTTTGATCGTTTTGGAAAATGGGACTGATACTTTATTATGATACCAAATATCGTGTATCGTTATACAAAATGCTCTGCACTAGTGATGTAAGACAAACTTTGAATCGACTTTTATATCGAAATGTTAAATCGACAAAAATAAATCTAGTTGTCGATGTATCGGAATATAGTACATAAATCTACAAATATCGAGACATCAAAAAAAATTATTTTATTTCAAAAACGAATTTTTAATCACAAAATACACGCGTAGATTTAATACAAATCTAATTTTTCTTTCATTTATTACGGTCGTTCATCAAAAATTGTAACAAATAATAATAATTATTCTGCAAATTTAGTACGATGAACAGACTTCAATAAGTTGTCTAAGTTTCATCAACTCGATAGATCGTCAACAAAAAATATTGAGATAAGATACTTAAAAATCCCTTTAGCGAATATCGAGTTTTCGATGTATTTTTGCTTTAATGTTATTCTGCTATTATCAAATGTATTCTTTTTTTTTTTTTTTTAATTATGTAATTCTTATGCTACCCCCTTTGCCATTTTAATTTCGCAGAACGCCGTTTTATTGCGGGATGAATTTGTTTCAGCTATATTGTGTAAAAATTGCAGAGTCCTAGCTCCTACCGATTGGGGTCCACATTAATCAGTCAGTGAGTCAGGAGAAAAAAATGTATATATATTGATTAGCGTTTTCAGGAAAAGAATCATTGCATACCCCAGAATGTCTGTCACATAGTATGAAATCTTTGTAAGAGCATACGGCAGGCAATAGGATATGCTTAGCTTTTTCTTTAACCTCTGGGTAGTATTATGGACAGTAACGATGTCCTTTATGCCCGAATCTGTGGAGAAGCAACCATGTTTACTCAAGGTAAAAGTTGACAAGGCCAGATTAAGGCTATCCAGGTCGGTTAGTCCTATCTAATTCGATGATAAGATGGTGCGTCCAACGAACTTTCGAAGACGCGACCAATCCAGCCTTCCACTGCCTCATACTCAGATTCACTTCTCTTGCTGCTTGGACTACGATGAGTTCAATGCACCCGCCTAGCCGCTGCTGTTCCCATCTCAGTTCCCGTTTCACGGTACATTATCATCAAGCGAGTTTCAAGCAGTCGTACACAAGTCGAACAATTTTTGCATTGTATTTAAACGAACCAACAAATGTGCTCATTCGCACATACATACTTACACATACACTTATACATTCAACTACTCGTAAAGATGCATATTGTCATGATGAAGCTGTAAAGTATGTTGCACAAGCTGATTGATCGCTTTTTTTATACCCGCCACTTAAAAAATAAGTAAAAGGGTATAATGTATTCGTTGAGATGTATGTAACGGGTGGAAGGAGGCATCTTTGAACTTATAAAGTATAATCTATGTTTCTTATCAACATTAACAGCCGAGTCGATATAGTCATGTCCGTCTGTCAAAAGATCTCAGAGACTATAAAAGATATAGTAACCAAATTTGGCACACAGACTTTTATAAGCCCCACGCAGATTAAGTTTGTTTTAAATGTTTGCCACGCCCTATTTCGCACCAGCAATTTTACCACACCCATTTTTTTTACATAACTTAAACTGTTATTATTATCTATCATCCCATCGCATCAAGATCGGTTAAACAGAACGACAGTAATGGCTGTTTTAGTTTTTAAAGCAATACAAGCTCCTAAAAGTATTTTAAGGGGTTTCCCCATAGTTGGGGTTTCGTTATCATCGTAAAGTTCTGCATGTCCATCAAATACTTCTCGTATGGTCTATATTTGCAATTTAATGAAAAAATACAGTAAATGTATTAAAAAATCTTTTCATATACAAAACTGAATTGCACACACTAAACTTTACCTGTGTCACTGTGGACAGCAGTTCGCGCTAGTGACTAGCAATATATACAGCTAATATGGAAAATTTGCTATGACTGTCCGATCAGATCGAGTTATATACCGATCTAACTTGCAAAATGGCATACTAAAACTTCTTCTAACTCATCTGGTTCATGAGATACGGGGGTGTAAGTGGGAGGGTCAAAATTTAAACGCTCGCAGCTAATGGAGCCGTTGGGGCCTTTTGGCAAATTTTTTTTATTTTTTTTAAATTCTTATCAAAAGTACGCGTCGATTATTACCTCGATCACCCAAATCCGACAACTGGTTCAAAATTTCAAATATATTTGAAATTTTTAGTGGCCTTCTCAAAATGAGCTGAAATGTCAGTTTGTATGTATGTTTGTTTGCGTCAAAGCGCTAAGGAACCTTATATGTTATGATGGGGATTTATTCCTTTTTCGAAAATCTAGAAAAGTTGGTTTTACTTGTTGAAAAAACCGCTAGTTTAACGGGAAAACGCTAAATCCCGCTAAAATTTTAACCCCAATAGTTTCCAAGCCATATTAGCTACAGATATGTCCTATATATCATTGGAAAGGTGAGTTTAAGGGATTTTAGGCGTACCTTTAAAATTTTTTTTCTAAAGTACTCAGGTAACATATTACAGGTAAAATAAGGTTTTTTAGCTTATATTTAAGCGATTTTTGAAAAATTGACACATGACATCTTTATCAAATTTCAATAGGTTATAGTCAATAAAATTCCGTTTTTGGTATATCACACTTATCGGTAAATTCGTTTTGGCAAGATATAACCGATTAAGTGTATATATACATATAACTAAGAGTTCAAAAATAAAGTGGCATATCAGCCAACCTATGCAGCAGACAGCTTTTGCGCTACAAAAATAACAATTGTTGTGTTGCAGAAAATTCCAGTGTTGGCAGATAGTTCAGTTTTGTTTTTTCACAATTCGGGCTTAAATTAGTTTAATTGACCTAAACTTGTTGTGTCTTTCTGCAACGCATATGCAATTTATTTATTCTTTTTATACCCTGAGCCCATGAGCCCACTATACCATACAGCTGCCATAGGAACGATACATCGAAAATGAAGTTTTAGTATGAAAAAGTTTTTTGTTTGTTGAGATATCGGAACCAAACTGATAGAATATGCATCTGGGCTTGTATTATACATTCCGACCAAATTTGGTTTAAATCAATTTACTATATCGTATAGCTGCAATAGAGACGCTCAATCGAAAACTAAGTCTTAGTTTGAAAAAGTTTTTTGTTTTTTTTTTGGGATATCTTAACCAAACTGATAGAATATGCATTTATGTTGGTTTTGTACATTCTGACCACATTTGGTTCAAATCGGTTCCATATATCATATATCTGCCATAGAAACAATTGGTTGAAAATCAACTTTTATAAAAGAGTACCTGAGTATTTTACTGTCGAGCGTGCTCGACTGTAGCATCACCTCACCGCGAGCAAAGCGAGCAGGGAGCGGAGCCCCCTTGTTCTCTTTATTATTAAAGAAAACAATTTTTTAAATATGGAAGAAATTCAACAAATAAATTTACATATTTATTATCTGTCTGCATTAATGATAGTTATAATATAATGTCAAAAAAAGCTTTTGAATTTGAATTTTGAAATTCTGATATCCCACAGTAAAAACCTCTAGACGAGGTCAAAGTCTACCCCCAAAATTTCTGATATCCAATTTTGTGACGAAAAAAATAAAGTTTAATATAAAAATCTTAAATAATAATATAAATTAATAAAAAAAAAATAAACACGAAAATTGACATTCGGCACTGCGCAAAAAACAAATTATTATGTTTGTGGTAGCTCATTCTTTTTCCTCACAGTGCAGAATGCCATTGAAGACGGTCCTGTCGGTTTGAGCGGAAAAAAAAACCGTTCGCTTGCATTCTAAGGGAATATCGAACGCGGCTTTTGGCGATAGCATTTGCTATTTTTTGCTTCTAAAGTGTTTTATTGTGTTGGTAATCACTTATATAACTATAATAACATGCAATTGACTTAAATTTAAGTGACTATTATAAAATGTACTAATTTATAAGCAGTTTTAAATGAATAATTGCTTGAGATAACCGTTACTAAGTAATATGTGGAAAATCCTTTTGACAGGTTTTTTTTAAGTAAGATGCCTTAAAATATATTTATTTTTGTAAAAGAAGTCCCAAAAAGAATTTTGTGAGACTGATGTGTATAAATTAAGCATTTACTTCTACCAAAACACTGACTATATGCATCTTTTTCCTTTTTAGCCAACCAAATTGGAAAATTATTTGCATTTTCTTCGTCCTTGGATTGTAACTGCCCAAAAGGCCGTCCATCCAAGTAACACCTTCCAATGTGATTATTGTATTCTTCATTTATTTGAAGGCAACTGATTTCTATATATGGCTTCGGCATCCTACCATAATGCATTGCTTTAGCTCTTTCCTCATTGGGATTAGCTCTGAGGAGTGGTGATATCCTAACATATATATATAGATGCCAGCCTACCGCACTTGTTATCTTTCCACAATACCGAATTTATGATAACTCCTTGAATTTTGGAGCAGAACTCGGCGGGAAGTAGACTGGATTTGAGGACTAGTTGGTTCAAGTATGGGCAATGAAGATCGAATGCTTTAAAAACGCTTGAAGCATGCAGTTGTTGATAAGGATAGTTCTTCTATATCGATGGGTATAGGACCAACACTTCAGGTCAAACTGTTGCCTGAGTGTCTTGGGAAGCATTGAATGAGAGGCGGAAAGGAGATTTAAATCTTGAAGAAATGCATCGGAATTATCATTTTCAATAATTTTCCAATTTTCTAATGGTTTCGGAATAGTCTGGGTTTCTAGATTGAATGTTGTCGGCAACATAATCGAAGTTCTATCACTATTATAACTGCTAAACTTATCATCGCATCTACAGAATCTATCAACTCAAGCAATGGTTCATTTCAAATTGCTTATAAATTAATATATTTTATAAATAATAATAACTTAAATTTAAAAAAATTGTATTTTAATACTTATATTAGTGATTATCAACTCAAAAAAAACTTAAGAAGCAAAAAATATCAAAAGACATCACCAAAAGTTGCGTGCGATATTCCCTTGTGATGCAAGAGAACGCCCATATTTTTTTCCGCTCAAACCGCCAAGAACGTCTACAGACGGTCTTCAGTTTTTCGCTTTTTAAGAATACTTCACGTTGCATTTGTATTTATTTTTTTACAAAACATAATTGACAAATCGATAGACTTAGTCAATATATTTTTTTTTTTGGCTTTTTTTTTTTGGTTGAAATTGCACCACATAAACACAAAATATATATAAAATCAGGGACCTTAAATAAGTGTTATGTTAGCAAATTTTAACTAAATAAATCAATAGGATAGAATTATGTTAGGATAACATGCAATACACCAAAATTTCCTATTTTTGTCATAATAAGAGATCTAAGCTAAAAGCTTTTATTTCCGATAAAAAATGATAAAAATCATTTTTAATTCTTATTTTGATTTTTATTAAAAAAGTAAAATATAATAATTAAATAACAATTTTTATTTAAAAGTTGAAAAATAACACTTATTCTTGATTTTTTCAATTAAAATTTAAAAATAAGTGCTGTTTTTGATTTTTATTTGAAATATCGCAAATAAAAATTATACAATAAATTTCAAGTAAAACTAAAATCAATAAAAGTTCACTTGAATGTCTTTTTATCCAATTGGTGTATTCAAAAAATTAAAAAATATTCTTAATCTGTGCCTTAGCAAATATACCAAGTTCGGTTGGCACAAATAGAATAAGAATATCTTAAAATTTTTTTAACACACCAATTGGTTTAAAAGACGTTCAACTGAACTTTTTTATTTTTGATTTTTACTTAAAAGTTTTTGAATAACTCTTATTTGTGACATTTAAATTTAAAATCAAAAATAATACTTATTTTAAATTTTTAATGAAAAAATCAAGTATAAGTGTTTTTTTTTCCAACTTTTAAATAAAAATGTTTATTTAACTATTATTTTTTACTTTTTTAATAAATATCAAAAATAAATGTTATATCGAAACTTTTAAATAAAAGTTTAAAATTTATTGATGTTTCAATTTTTATTTTTAAACTTATATCAGTTACGGTCCCTGTATAAAATATAACTAGTTAAATTAAAAATATATGAACTTAAAATAGTAGGGATGGATAAAGAGAGACGGAGAGAGAGGGAAAGAGAGAGAGATCTAAATTATAATCAAAATTTAAATTATATCCAGAGAAAATTCAATTGCCTACCTAATAGTCTATATTGTATTTGTAACAACTTTTAAATGTTGGTATGTAAGTTCTAATGTAATTGTAATCTCTCTTAAATGTTAGTAAATTCAAAGTTTATATTCTTTTGCACTTCTGTGACTAGCGCCTTAATTTATAAGTATGCCATATGCTTGTTGCGCTAGGATGAAAGCACAAATAAATAAATAATTATATTTTTTTCGACCGATTACTCCTATTGGATACCGATATTCGTAAAAAAACTATAATGATTTGAAATAAAATGTTTGAAATTGTTTAAGTTCAAAATGGTATACGATATCTAAGATTAGGGATATTAATCTTTAATGTATACGATATAATTAAATAAATCACGTATTGAAAATAGACTTAATTACTAATTATTCTCTTACCCTTTAGGCATGCGCATGACTATGTCCACAAATTCAACGATGAGCCCTCGGATACATCGCAAAGGCTTTCGCATACCGTCAAAAAGACAGCCAGGCAAGGGATTACCCGGAAAACTACACACAATTGCTAGGGTAAGCAAGAGTCGCAGTAGCACCAACTTTTTGACTCTAAAAATTGTTGGTGCCAAATTTGTTGATACTTTTTATGATATTAGACGGGGACGGGCAAGTTAGTGACTGGAAAGCGAATACCGCAACGACCGCATCCTCCGCCCTGTGACAATTCTAATGACAGTGGTTTGGGCTTCGATCAGCACACGGAGCTGCGAAGAGTTGTTGCAGGCGATGCCAGGAGCAGCAGTGCCATCAGCAGCAGCAGTAGCGCAACAGACAGCGGACATCGATCAAATCTGGTGGTGAACAGCGCGTTGACCAACACTGTGGCTGCAGCTGCGGCGGCAGCTGCGGCTGCTGCTGCAAGCAACACGTTACAGCAACATCAGCAACAGCACCAACAACATCAACAACAACAGCAGCAACATCAGCAACAGCAACATTCACCGCAGCAGCATTTAATACGAGCAATACCCGTTTCAAGGTGAGTTCCTCTAATCTTCCAGCCGGTCAGCTGTTTCTCCAATTATCTCACCTAAACATACACACATACATTCTGTGAGGCATACGCACACACACGCAACCACAAAGAGATATACACACGCATATAGGTGTTGAACTTCATTAGATGCAAAGTGAGCCGCTCAGTTACCAAGTCACCAGACGCCTTTCAGTTTATTGTTTGAATTCGCCAAAACGCATTCGTTTATATTATAAATAAAAGACATGGTTACCGATGAGCCCGAAGTTGCAAATGCAATAGAAATTTTATGTGGATTTATTTTCTCTATTGTTCGTCAGTGGATCGTTCTCCATCAGCTGAGAACACGGCGGCCCTTCAGTAGACCGTCACAGTTGGTTTTGAAAGGAAGTGTGTTTCTAGTCAGGGCAAAGTTTAACGAAAAAACATCTTACACAGATCCTTGACTAAATAAAGAGGCTCTGAGTGGTATGAGGTTAAGTTAACTTAAGCTACGACAAGTTGATTGACGAACATAAATAACCGTTAATAAGTATTTAGTACAAAATCAAACGTAAGATGTTTGTGCAAATTAAAGAAATTTTGCCAACATTTTTCTACTGCATCAGTGTAGGGACTAAGTGGTCTTGAAGAGGAGAAGCAAAAGAAGCAAATGGGCAAAACAAATGCAAATCCGAGAAACCAATTGTTGTTGTATAAAACTACTAGATAATTTGCGTTTGTATAAAAAACTTTCCTGCAGTGCAGTGCAGACGATTTCGAACTCAGCAAGATTTTTGTATATTTTTTGTAACCCTGTTGTTGTTCCTAAGAAAATAGATAAACAAATATTACACCCATAATGTTTTTGACGAAGTTTTTTTTTTTTTTTAATTACGTTTTTTGAGATCTTTTTAGAAGTGTTTCATCATTTGTTAAGAATGCCACATCTGATTTACATTTTCAAAAGGCAATGAATGTAACTGCAATTTAATCATATAAAGTGTTAAATTTTAAACAGTTGTTTTAAAGAACTCAATTTAAAATCTTAGAAAATTCGACACAAATTTCTGACATATATGGCAGCTATATGTTATAGTGGTCCGATTTCCACTACAAGTCGATACGGGATATACTCTGTAAGTTTGGTAGAGATATCTTCGTAAATTAATAAGTGATTCATACTAAATGTTGATTTTTGACCGATCGTTCCTATGGCATCTATATGATAATATACATCTCTTGAGTCAACAACATTTTTCATCCTCAAGGCTGATGCTCAACCAATCTCTCCTATGGCAGCTATATAGTAAGCTGATTTCACCCATATATGGTCAGAATGTGTAAGACAAAAACATTTTGATAATCTGTGTAATTGAATTAAATATCTCAAAAACAATTTTCATACAGAAGGTCAAAACAAAAAATTTAACTAGCTATAAAATGTTGTTGTAGTGCTCCAATTTTGCGATATTAAATTGAATGTGTTACTTCGTAACGGTCAAAAATTCAATGAAAAACCATTTCAAAAGATATTAAATTCAAATTTAATTTTTTATTTTTAATTAAAAATTAAATAATAACTCTTATTTGCAATTCTTAAAATATAAATAAAAGTAACTCCTATTATTTATTTTTATTGAAAAAAAAATGTTGTATCATAACTTTGAAATAAACACTGTTACTTAAATACTATACTGCATTTTTTAAATAAAAATTAAAAATTTGTGTTGCTTCGTAACTTTTAAGAGAAATATAAGAAAATACTTGTTTTTTTTTTATTCAAAAAAATTATTAAATTTAATTTAAATATAAAAATATCAAATAATTATTAAATTTAATTTGTATATAATAATTAAACTAAGTCATTTTATTTTTATAATGGTTATACATATGTGTCTTTTAAGGATATGTAGTGTTTCGTACACAAAGTGCTTTTTTTTTGATTTTGGGAGATGTTGCTTTAAAAGATTTTCACATTCAATATTAAGTTATTTTATTATTTTTTTTTTTTAAATAAAAAAAATGTTATATTTGATTTCATTTTAAAAATTTAAAATTAGAGTTACATTATGATTTAAAAAAAAAATTTTAAAAGTTATTATTATTTCATAATTTTGTTGATCAAAAAGAGAGGTAAAATGCATTTTCATAATTTAAATAATAATTATTTGCGATATCTGGTATATTCACATAAAAGAAAAAATCAAAATGCACAGCAAAAATAAATATATTTTTAGCTAGATTTGCTTTAATAGACAGGTTTTTTTTGATTCATTTTAACATAGTGGGTCATGGTGAATGTGTTTAGAGATCAATGTGTGGTTGTGGCTTGTTTGTTGCTATAAAGCAGTGGCACAATATAATTACATGCCGTAATCGCGTTGTAATCGCATTTGTATCTTATCAGTTGCAGCAGTTCAAGTTGCCGGGTACTTGAAAGCCAGCTTATCACTGTATTTATGTCACTGAAACAATAAAGCAGTGTGACTCTGATTTATTTGATAAATGCAAAATATTATTATAGTTAAATGCTTTATGGGATTGACTCAACTGGATGCTACCAACTTGTGTCATTAACCATTCCTCTTTGTCTTTTGTCTCACTACTTACCTTCAATATATCTTTTGTTTTGCTCATCATGCTTTTCTTTAAGTCGATAAGAATTATATGTGAGTATAGCTTAAGTTAGGATTTCAGATTGGGGATTTACACGTTGTCTAATATCAAATTATGTTATGAAATATGTGATACTATAACAGCACTTGTTTATTGTATCATCTCGAATGTCAACACAATACCTCGAACATATATTGCATAAATTGTTTAAAAAATTGTATTTTTAATTGTATTTACTTAATACATTCCACTAAAATCAGAAAGGCGGAAGGGGTGTCAAAAATATTTTATAGCCCAATTCTGTTCAACCAAGAATGTTCATATTTTTAACAATAAACCGGAAGCTACATACTCTGATAGATTTTAGTATTAAAGAAAAAACTCTACACTTTTATAGTATATTGAATATTATAAAAGGCAACAGGATTGTCAAAGAAAAACAATAAGCATTTTATTGTACTCAGAGTTGTATTAATCATATATTTTTATCAGAAATTTCAAAATCGATTTATTTAGGCTATAGTATATTCCCTCATAAATATTCGAAAGATAAAACTCATCGCACTTTCTTGCAAAAATCATGAACATTTTGGCACACCATCGAACATGAAACTCCCAGAAACAGACAACCAGTTTTATTACTTCTTGAACATAAGTGGTTGTATACCACTCAAATTAACTCTCCTACGTTGCTTCAATGAAACAATTGCCCATAAACAGTTTTTCTAAGAAACAAGTGGTTTAAAGTGCTTTGACAAAAAACGAAGTCTGTGGAATCATAAATTTCTCCGGCACAACAACCGTTTAAGGACGACTTTCGCGGAGTTAGCCCTGTGCCGAAAGACGACCATGATTAAAGTCCTTGTAAATTCTGATTAATTTTAAAGCCAAGTACCAAACTTTTTAGTGAAAGTGTCTGATCACACTAGATGTAGGCAAGACTAATAATATAAAAATTGATCCTCGTACGTAAATTAGAGTGGAGCGAATTGACGTTTTTTTCGAAAACGCTGTATCATCAATGGATGATACGATATAAAAGCAATACCTGTGCAAAAAATCAATTTTTTGGAGATCATACTTAGATCATCCCCTTTATTTTTTGATAGGTACTTGTATTTCACAATTTTACTATATTTATTTTTGTTTACACATACATATTTCTTTTATATCGTATCATCCATTGATGATACAGCGTTTTCGAAAAAAATCAAATTCACTCTAATGTACATATGTACACAATTTGATTTTAATAACAAAATAACTAACTTTATTTTTCGACATATTCCTGTCAATTGTAATTTATGGACAAAAACGCAAGTAATTTCTACAAAATAAAATCATATTGTTTACACTTTAGAGTACTTGCATAAATTGTTTTTAAATCAAGAACTAAAGAAGCATACCAATGTATGTGTGTATATGTATGTAGATCTCGTCATGCAAAGAAAATGCTCAACTATCTGGATGACATTGAATCGGACGCACCAGCATCATCAGCATACGTAAAGGAGATGGCAACAGCAACTGGTAGTGACGAAGATACGGGCTTTGGAACAGACAGTGCGACAACTACAACAATTGGTTCCGAGCTCTTTGGCGGCATTTTTAGTGTAGCAATGAGCCACAAGGGTGCAGAGGTGGCTACCCCGAATGCCTTTGCCTTACAACAGCAAAAGCAACAGCATCTTTTCCAACAGCAGCAGCATCAGCACCAGCCGCAGCAATTTCATTATCCTGGATTACTATTGCAGTTGCAGCAGGAGAGCGGTGCAGAACCGGCGGGTGGTAGTCGTGGTGGAAAGCATCTGAAGCGAAAGAAACTGGAATGCAACCAAGTGGAGCTCAGCAATGATGATGCCTGCAGCGAGGACGAGTTTATTAGAAAGATTGCCACTGTTACAGCTGACCGACAAGAAGCCAGCAGCCAAGACACTAACAACGGCAGTACAACACGCATTATCTCAGTTGAAACACTTTCCATTAACAACAACAAAAGCATTAGCGCTAACGGCAACGGCAGCAACAACAACAGCGTACCAAAGTAAGCGGAGTTTTATTTACAGGTACTATTAGAACCACAAGTTCTACGGCAGAAAAAACTACAACAACAACAAAAAACAAACAAACAAAATCGCAAAAGGAACAAAAAAACGAAAATATAAAAAATCTAGTCGAAAACTTCAAGAGGTCTTCGTTGTTACAACAACATAATATTCATTAAATATTTTTAATGTCTTTTTTTAACAATTTAATTAAAAAATTACAAATACTACAATTAAAAGCCCCCAATTAAAAGAATATTCAAAATTAAGTGAGTAAATTGATAAAAGTTGTTTCAGAACTTTTACAAAATATCTTAAAATACCTCCTACCTTGAATTAATCAATTAAAAATTTAAACTCCCAAATTCTTAAAAGAAAAATATATTTAAAAAAACTATGGAAAAAAAAACAATTTAATTAAAAAGAAATAACATTTACCACAACTAAAATGATATCTAAAATAAACAATAAAAATGTTTTTCAAAACTTAACTTCATATCTCTCGCACATTGAATGAATCAATCTAAAAAGTTAAATTTCTAAATTCTTAAAAATGAAATACATTAATTACAAAATTGGTCGGTTCTTTGTTTGAATTTTTATTATACTATAAGTAAAGCAAAAAGTTAAAATTTAATTCGAAATTATTGTATAAACAAAGCAATAACTGCAAAGTGCAGCGTTGATTTTTCGGCAATTTTCTTTGAATCAGTTTTGTATACATATTTCATTTATTTTTTCTATTTTTGTTGCTTATTTTCATTGCTTTTAAATAGACAACAACAGAAATACAAAAGAAGAATATCAGAAAAAAAAGCAAAAAACAAACGATTTGGCATTTTGTTTTTATTCCAAATTCAAATTGCACATAAATAAATACATTGTTGTGGAAAACCGTATCCATGTGCGTGTGTCTGTGCTTTGTGCATGTGTGTGTTGCATAGTCATATATCATTTTGACTCATTTGTGTTGTGCGTATCCAAGTTAATTCATCCTGGGCAGCACATGTAGCACTAAATTCTTGATCATAAATCATTTAAACACATATGCTAAACCCGCACACATATACAAAGCATTCTCTTACATACATACATATGTGGACTACTACAAACATTTTTCTGTAGGATGCAACATCTGTGCCAAAGTCTAAGAAAAGTTCAAAGTACACCCTTGCCATTTTATACGATCCTTAGACAAATAAATACAAAAGCGGCAACATTTTGAACATTTGAACTGGCCTCACAGTTGTTCAGCTTTTCCATAGATAATTTGAACTGCGAGTATATACAGCTTATTAATTATTATTTATTGCGCTTCTTTGAATTTTCCAATTTTCCCCTCAGATTTATTGGGACGCGCACTGTGGCACGTGTGGCAAATAAGAGGCAACCAACAACGCCATTGAACAGCATTGCCAGATCTAATGATGGTCAAATACAACTGGAGATTGTTTCACAACCAGAGCAACAGCATCGAGCTCGATACCAGACCGAGGGCAGCCGTGGTGCCGTTAAAGATCGCAGTGGCAACGGGTTTCCCATTGTCCGGATAACTGGCTACGATAAATCGGCAGTGCTACAGGTGTTCATTGGAACAGACATTGGACGCGTAGCGCCGCACATGTTCTATCAGGCCTGCAAGGTTGCTGGCAAGAACTCGACGCAGTGCAATGAGAAGAAGGTCGATGGTACCATGGTCATTGAGATCGACTTTAAGCCAGAGACAGACATGACCATTACTTGCGATTGCGTTGGTATACTGAAGGTAAGCAATGAAATTCTTAATCCAGTTCCATTCAATCACGGTTGAAAATATCGAACAGGAACGCAATGTCGATGTGGAACATCGTTTTCCGGAGCACTTGGCGCAAAAGAACAAGAAAAAGTCGACTCGTTGTCGCATGGTATTTCGCACTCAGATTACACGCGATGATGGTACCACTGAGTCGTTGCAGGTCTGCTCTAACCCCATAATTTGCAGTAAGTATCCATCAATTAGAGAGCATTCCAATCGAAACTCTTATTTATAACTTATTAAATATTTATATTTATTTAACTTTAACTAAGAGCAGTTGACCAATAGTAATTTTAAAATGAAAATATGTTTTGATTTAACAATTTAAGTATATAAATTTAAATTTAAAAGTGAAAGAATAAAAAGAAATTAATTTTATTAATGTTTAAATCTCGGTGTACTCAAAATGTGATGAAAGCCCCAATCAATAAGTGTTAGAATTATTATCAGTATTAGTATTAGTAAGGTCAGGGCTTTCTTGAAAGGCATAGGAAAATGGAAAACAATTAAGTACTCTGAATTAATTACAACAACGCTCTACTCGAAATTTCTTGCGGTCAGGGACTTTGATACTGGAGTTATTTAAAAATTTTGTTACAGAATTACAATTAGCATAAAATACGCGAAGTTCCGTTATATGATTAAATTTCTTCTTTATTTATACATAAACAATATAATATATTCTAATATTTTTTATTATGTTTAAAAAAACAATCGAAATTCTTGAAGAATTTCACAGCCATAGAAAAAAAGTGTTGGGGTTGCGGGATCAGACGACCCTTTCTCATGTATTTGATGCGCTAAATCCGAATCGTATAGGTTTCGTTCTAGCCTCAAACCATAACTCTAAAAACTAGTCGGAAGGCTTTAGTCAAGACTTCGACCTTAGGATATATGTTACTTATTTCAATATATATAAAAGTACTTTAAAAAAGTTACTTGTATTGATTTAAAAACATTAATTCTCCATTCAGTGATAATAGATACTAATAATAATAATAGATGAAGTTAATTACCACAAATAACGTACTATCTTAAAAACTGTGGGTGTGGTGTTTTTTCCCAATTTGCGGAAAGGGGCGTGGCGGAAATTTTAAATAAAATTTGACCTGCTCCAACGCATTTGAGTCAGTGTGCCAAATTTGGTAGTTCTATCTCTTATAGTCTCTGCGATATAGGCGCTCACACAGACGGACATATCGACTCAGCTGTTGGTGTTGAACAAGAATATATATAATTTATAGGGTCGGAGATGCCTCCTTCTCCCTGTTACATACTTTCCAACGAACACAATATACCCTTTTACTTATTTTGTAAGTAACGGGTAAAAAAATATTATAGGTAAATACGAGTACTAACTTTTGAAAAGTTTTTTTTTAAATGGGTCAAAATAGAAAAATATTTAAACTGGGGGTTCGTCAAATGGGGCTCCATATGTATTGGATAAAGTATGTTTGGTATCACATGTAGTTTATCTGTTACTGTTAGTTATAGCCATTTGTTTCGAAATTTGTAGCATTTCCATTCTAATCTCGGTTTTTTTTTTCTAACTGACAGCTCAGCCACCTGGCGTTCCAGAGATATGCAAAAAGTCACTTAATTCCTGTCCCGTGGATGGTGGCTTGGAGTTGTTCATTATTGGTAAAAATTTCTTAAAGGACACGCATGTTGTGTTCCAGGAGACCTACGACTGTGTAAATGCCGATGATCCCACAATGGAAATAGCCGTTCGGCAGCAGC
Organism: Drosophila innubila; assembly: GCF_004354385.1. Lineage (NCBI taxonomy): Eukaryota > Metazoa > Arthropoda > Insecta > Diptera > Drosophilidae > Drosophila > Drosophila innubila. The sequence continues at coordinate 31,538,294 of NC_047626.1, read as the reverse complement.
TAATCGGTGGAACATCTGCGCTTTGGGAACAAAGCGTTCTGCCTGATAAGGAGTATTTGCACCAGGTATAAAAGGAACTTGAAAATTAAGGTGCAATTTTCACAAAAAAAAATTTTAACTTAAATTTGTAATCTACGGCCGAAAATAATGTTTTGAAAACAATTGGTTTTTGATTTTGAAAGTCCTGTTCCCAACAAGAGTTTTAATACCAATCTTGTCAGGATCAGACTAAGAACACTAAAGATATGCCAATAATGTATGCTAAAAATAAAAAAATTTATATATCAATTGCAACTCAAAAAGCGGAGACTTGGAATTAATATTAGAACTATGGTTTCTTGGTAAAAACGTCTTAGAATTGACCGTAGATTACGAATTTAGGTTAAAATTTGTCCATTTTTTTGGGCCCATACAAACCGATGCACTCCAATGAATTTACTTAAGTCAATGAACTTCAAAATTATATAAACATTTACTTTTTTTTTTGGTTTGACTAGACGCATTTGATCTGCACAGTGCCTCCGTATCTGCATCAGAATCTGTTGAAGCCAGTCTCCGTTCAGGTGTCAATCATCTCGAGCGGCAAGAAAAGCGAGCCACACACCTTCACCTACACACCCAAGGGCAGCTATACGACGCTAGCGGCGGCTAGCACGTTAAGTAGCACAATGCACAGCCAAGGTATTTATTTGTTGACTATTTCTAAATAAAACACAGCCCCCGCAGGCATCATGAACCATAACCGTTTCAAGCGCGAATCAAACATGATCATACACAACAAAAACAGCAATGCACACACACATTAAGCATAACACAGAACTCGAAACAAAATACAAATCAACACTAATCCGACAGGTAGTCGCAGGCAGGCAACGCCAGTTAAACGCACTATCGTTAGTTCATACAATAATACATCCATACATACTCGTACATGCATAATCGAGCATGAACACAGATGTATGTATGTACGTACTCGGGATGAACAAGCCTCAGTTCATAACCACAGTTAGCTTAAAATCAATAAAACCAATCCCAAAACGCAAAGCCAAATAAAATATTTTCACTTTTTTAACGTGACTTGCAATAATCGAGTTTATTGGTTAGCTAATTAGATACGTCCTAGTATAGGCAATTAAAAAAAAAAAACAAACAATTGAACTATAATTTTAATTACAACAATTTAGCATATCTGAACATTTAATGCGTTATTCTGGGGGAAAGTTGATTTTATAACCTTTCATACTTCACACTTTCTTGTTTTCTGGAGGCAGATTGCAAATTTTTATTAAATTCCGATACATTTAAGCTTCTATTGAACATTAATAAAAACTACACGGTGCTACAGTCAAAAAATTTCTGGATGCGGACATAGCGTAGGTTGTAGATATAGTTAAGTGTAACATTGTGGCATACTAGATTTTTTTTTGCACATCGAAATTTTAAATTACGGTAAAAAAAAACGTTTTTACCTGGTTGATAGAGTGAAGCAATAATATGTCTTAAACTATGCATCCTACAATATACTTTAATACTTCGTTGGGTAGAAAAAAAGTAACACCTTTCCAACGGTGTATTACACTACAAACTTGGATAAATTGAGGGAGCTAAGTGTAAAAATATATGAATATTGGTATAAAACTAATTACTTTTGGTATGCAGTTTAAAAAAAACATTTAATTTTTCGTCTTCTGCAACATAGTTAATTAAAATCGAATAATATTTAACTGAGTTATTCTTTTTTATTCCTTTTAGGAAAAATCCATCAATTTGCTGACAGTATTTGATCGTTTTTAGTTTTTTTCGCCACGTTTTCGTATTTTTAAAGGATGACAGATCCGAAAGCTTATGAAAAATACAAATTTCAAGTCCAAATTAAACATATTTGAAAAACACTCTTGGATATGTTATATTGCTCTATGTGATAATTATGTTGGAAATAACAGGAGAACCGACTATGTTACAGTTGTAAACTATTTTTTAGGGGCGTACAGTGACATGTACCGCAGCATGTATATAAAAATCCATTTTTTGCATTCCTATTTAAATTTCTTCCCAGTTAATCTGGACCAGTTCAGCGACGAACAAGGTGAACGGTTTCACCAAGAAATCGCTACTAAGGAAAAGCGCTCTGTTGGCAAAAATAAAATCAACAAAATAACAAATTACTGCTGCTCACTTAGCACGAATAGAGAAACCGATTATAATCAGTTTAAAACAAGGGGGCTCATCCCCCTGCACGCTTCGTCCGCCTACCCCCTTCGAGCACGCTCGACAGTAAGATATCCTGTGCCCAGGTACTCTGTACTAAAAGTGGGGTTTCGACCATTGTTCCCATGACAGCAATATGATATTGGAAACCGATCTGAACCAAATTTGATCAGGATGTATAACACAAACTTAAATGCAATTTCCATCAGTTTGGTCATAAATCAAAAATATTTTCATACTAAAACTTGATTTTCGCCCGATCTGTCCTATGGAAGCTATATGATATAGTAGACCGATTTGCAACAACTTCGGTCGGGATATATAGGACCAACTTAAATGCAATTTCTATCAGTTTGGTTAGGATATCTCAAAAAACAAGAAACTTTTTTGTACTAAAGCAGCTAAATGATATAGTGGACCGCGTTGAAACAGACGGACGGACGGACAGACGGACTGGGCTAAATTGACCCGGCTGTTGATACATATTTTACTCGTGAAAATGTGTTCTTTTTAAATAATAAAGCAAGGTTAGGAGATTTCTAACAAAATAGTGTTCAAAAACATCACCAAAGTCAAAAAGATAAAAAAAAAAAAACAAAAAAAAAATTTCATAGCAAATACTCAAATAAGGGTTTTAAAACCTATTAAGTTAAGTAAAGACCAAAGTTTCTTCTTTCCAAAACCGGTAAGAAAATGAAAATTGGTGGACACTTAACTAAACTATGGGCGTATTAGTGAGCACAAGTGTGAAAACACGGTTTCGATGTGGACCAAAAAATTCTACTATGCAAAAAAAAATTTAAAAAAATTTAAAAAAAATCTTAAAATAGTAGAAATACTCCTGAAAAACTTTTCCCTACCCACCGGAATCTGTCAGTGGAGCATTTTTTACTACGCTACTTTCATAACAATAATTTAAAAAAATTACTTCATTTTATCAACACTCTATTGCTAAAAACTCTTTAAGGGTTGATGAATAATCATTTTTTATATAATATCATCATCACAGCATCATTCCGAATATTGGATACATCTGGGTTGGCTTTGCAATTAACAAGAATCTAAATTCGACATTAAAATCATTTAGATATTGTTATTTAAACATTTGTCTGCCTCTTCTATCAATTCAAAAAAAAAAAAACAGCCATATATCAGCAAATGACCCAGAATAACGCATGAAACTAGTATAACAAAATCGATCATGTAATAGTTAAGTATGCCAAGTTGCGTCTTAAACTAAAAAAAATATTAAATTATAAATGAACAAAAAAAAAACATTTAAATTAATTAAGGTATAATATAAAAAATTGTTAGGGCAATATGTTTTCACAGGAAAATCACAACAAAAAATTTACAAGAAATATAATTATAATAACAATAAATCATCAATGAATAAAGGGCGACGCTACAAAACCCTGTGACGCTTCAAAATCTTCCTTCCAACTTACAAAAACAGAGAGAGTTTCCAATTCGAAAAACTGACTGTACTCTCTTAAACTTTTTATTGATACAACTTAACAAAGCATCGAGGAAAACTGATCGAGACAACTGTGCAGTGTGAATGTGTGAAATAATTTTCTAGGCTTTTGTTTGTGTTTGTGGGAATCCCTTAGAAGCCAAAAATAATTCCTTACTTTCATATCAAAATTAAGAACGGTTCTTTTTGAGTTGAGAACCATGCGTTGTTAGATATGTCTTCATTGAACTATGCTTACATATGTTGAAATATTCTTTACATTTTGGGGTCTTACTACAGCGGTTGAATATCAAAGCATTTGTCTGTGCATGTACTTCTGTGAGTCAGAGTGTGTGTGTGTGTGTGTGTGTGAAAAAGAGTGAGTGTGAAATTGAGTGTTATTTTTTATCACAGCATGCAAAGTTGTCTTGATCACGTTTTTCTTTCACCACACGAAGCCATCGCCCGCAGCAAACGACGAAACATCAGATAATCGATAACCGAAACCCGATAACAAAAACGCAGCCAATCAGCAGCAACAGCAGATGCAGAAGATGAAGAAAAAAAGAAGAATATGATGAGGATTAAGATAATAAAGGCAGTCATTATAATTCTTGTTCAGGGCACCCAGCAGCAATATTTCGCAACACTAATTACAATAAAAAAAAAAATATACATATATATATTTTTACTTTATTCTTCCTCCCCCTTCTCTTAGCAATTTAGGTGCTCAATATACTATATAGTCAAATATGTAACCATTTTGAGTGCTAAATAATGCAAAATCTAGTCAAGAACATATATTTCCCAATTACAAAATCAAGATACAAATCGCAAGTCAAACCAAATCAAATTATTCAAATAAGCCAAGTGTAAGGCATCAATAACGATAAAAGCGACAAATCTGAAATGGAAAGCAATGAAAAGGAAATATAAACAATAATTATATACAAAACTATGCACACAAGAATATCTACAAGGGTCGAAACCGTCATACAAAAAAAAAAACAAAAAAAAAACACCCCAGACCTTTACTTGATGTTCAGGAAAACTGCAGGGAGCAGATGCAGATGATCTTCAGCATTGCGTCTAGGAAAACGACTCGGAATCCTTCAAACCTGCGCACCAGCGAAATCAACTCAGCTTCTCATCGGCAACCACTCGAGAGACCCAACATGGAACCTCACGCCGCTTCTACTGCACCACTTAGGGTACTGGTTATAAAAAGAAAAACAAAATACTGAACAAAACTGAGAAAAAGTATTAAATTACTGACCTCGTTTGACATTTCAAACATATTTATATATTAAAAAAAAAAAAAACTTAGCTACATTCATATATTAATATTAGTCTAAGATCTACATAAACACACTAAATATATAACACATAATACTCGTAATTCATATATAAGTATATAATACACACGCATTAACGTCATGTCAAAGTCCGTTTTTCGGTATCTTGCTTCATTTCAGAAATGCAAAATATTTGATGCTATCCTCTTGTGTTTATCTTTTGACATTTCGAAAACAATTATATATTTGCAAACTAAAAATTAGTTATATTAATACTAGTCCATAACGTACATATACATACTAATTATAAACTACCCAATCAACAGATTATAATCGTTATTCATATATAAGTATAATATATTAAACCCACACATTTCAAGATGGCAAAATGTTTCATTTAGTCCTGTCGTGCTTTAACGTTTATCCATAACTTTGGCAATATATATTTAGTAGTAACCAAATTATTTATTTCATTCTTTAATCTGCTCAATGAGATAAGATTAATCCATTTCGACAAAATAGGATAACACCATACTAGTAGGAAAGAGTACAGTCAAGCTCACACTGGATATTGCTAGCCATCCACCACAAGTTAAACACCTTCAACAGCAAATAATTCAGCTTATCTCAGCACCAATCTTGAATTAACCTTCATAACTGATTCTAATTTATTTTTAAATTTTCATTTGTTAATCTGACGCTTATTTAACGAGTGGAATAAATGGGGCTATTGACATTCATCAAGACATTTGTGATGGCCATTTTCATAATTTATTAGTCCACATGAATTCATCTTACCCCCAAAACGACAAATTCGACCTTCATTAAAATAGATGTGGCCCATAACATTCATAGTCTCTACGTTCAATTATGTATGTATAATTAAAGTAAATTTATGGCCAGCTGGAATCTGGCGCCCAATAATTTCTCTAAGAGGTAGTGATGGGACTCACATAAAGCGGGAGAAAGTTCAGGGTTAGCTCGAAGGTCATAACGTCAGTATTATGCTTAGAGAATCTTCAATTACGAACTTGCAGGTGGTGGTCCAGTTGAACTGATCCTTAACTCATTTGGTAAAGTGATCTATAATGTTGGTGTTTGGGTCTAATGCAGTGTAGTCAAAAGTAGGCAGTAGAGTATTTCATCCTTTTACAAGTGATAGGAAAAAGTGTTTCATTTTCTATTTTTGGACAACACTTGTTTGATTTTATTTTACTATTAAATGATAAGAAGATAAATTTGCACTAAAAACTATTGTTTACCGTTTTCGTACTAATCATTCAACCACGAGCTATATCCACCTCCTATTCCAACAACCCTTTACACACATAAATCACCCATTTAGACTTACATACTCATAATACATATACATAAAACAAGAAAAGCCCTTAACTAGATTTAAGATAAGTGCATAAAAACGCATCTAAATATTTTATTCATAAAAATATATTTTAAATAGCGTTAAGGTGTTTATGAAATTGCTTTGATATGAATGGATTTTGAGTGAGCTTTTGACTGGGATCGTGACTGTGAGCTTTTAGGATTGACTATGATCTTTGGAATGAGAGCAATTCTTGAGATGTTTGAGATATATGAAAGCTAGTGTTGCATAAATACATTTATTTTGCATTGCAACTTGTAACTTCTTTGCTTAAGAAAAGATCTAAAGGTTCGTTGCACATTTTTGAATGTGAATTTTATACTAAACATTGCATTTGGATTGGATCACAAAAATCGGCTGCTTATTTGAATAGGTTGGCAAGAATGTTCCCTTTTTTTTCCCGATTGTAGGTTGCCAGTTTGTGAGATTGCTGTGTGTTAATATCAACTTTTATTTCTTTATAGAATGCTTATGTATTTGTGAATGCGAATTTGAATTTGATCAAAGCAATTTTCAAAAACAACTGAAGAGCAATTGAATACTATCATATAAGCATACATATATACATACAATCTCTTATTAATAAGACTTTAAGGTTTAGGCTCTATTTGCCATAAGACTTAACCCAAGCAAAAGTTACCCATAAAAACATACCCAAGAGCCAAGCCAAGACACTCACGACAAGACCCACCAAATATACAATCTGTATAGCGTGGATGTGTTGTAATAGAGAGCAATGTTTTATTTTAAGGATTAGCACTAAGTTTTAGCTACATAAGCAATAGGAAATGCAAACATTTGCTCTTTCTATTGCACACACCACGATTTAGTTGACTATTTTTTTCCAACTTCTTCTCTGTCTATGTTTCTTTCTCTGTCTAAGTGCTGGGACTCGATTCGATTTCAAATCGATTCTATTTATTTTGTGATCATTAACAAAAATTTTGAAAGATCTGTTTGTTTAAACTCGAACTGTGAAATGTATACTTAAAAGATAAAATAATCGATGGTTGATTACACAAATGAAGTAAAGCATCGATGCTTTCATATCCCTAGTTGTGTCACATTTTGGATGCGAGGTTATGAATTTATTGAGTTAAACATAAATTATTAATTAAAAAAGATTTTAAAAGTACATAAATCAATTCTTAATCGTCTAATATTGATAAAATCGAACTGAATCGGTTAGCAAAAGAATCGAAATTTCCCAGCTCTACTCTGTTTGTCTCACTCTCTTTCTTTCTATCTCTGTATCTCTCTCTCTCTTCTCTCTCTCTCTCTCTTTCTGTCTCTCTCTTTATCTCTGTTATCTTTGTGTTAATTTCCACTCCTTAAAAGTAAGCACATTACTCAGTTGTAATACTGCCCCCTTTATCCCTTTGCGCTGATTTTATTACATTTTCTTTAATATACAATTATTTTTATTATTTTATTTGATTTTGTTCAAGCTTTTTTTTAGTTGACTCGACCTCGACCAATTGACCCCTCACCACAACCAACCTACCGCGCAATTTCTACAACCTGTGTATTAAATATGCATCTCTTGTACTTGTAGATGCTGGCAGTTTCATGGACACAAGCACTGCTGCCACTAGCAATTCTGCCTGGACCAACAGTGTCACCAATGGCGCCGCAGCCGCTGGAGCAACCGTTGTGGAGACAAAGCATGAGATTGATTCAGGTATGATGCCGCCACCGATTACGACGCAAATACCGATGGGACTCCGACGTTCATCGTTGTCAGGGGGTACGCCAATGATTACGGACCAGCAGATGGTGCATCTAAATGCCGAGGCGGCGTTAAAGAGTGAACTTCTCGACGAGAACAGCTCGCACAGTCCGTTGACCGCTGATGCGCTCCACTCGCCGGAAGCACTTAATCCGTGCAGTCCCAATACGCTGCAATATCATGCCCACTATGCGAGAAAAACCAGTCTGCATCCAGACACCATCATGTTTGATCAGTCCAACAGTCTGCCTGGCTTTCCAGTTCCCGCAACGGCAGCTGCAGTTGATCTGGATCCCGCTGCGGTGGCCGTTGCCGTTGAGCTGGCCGTAACGAACGAGATTGTAAAGCATGTGGTGCAGCAGCATCAGCAACAGCAGCATCAGGCACCGCAGCAGCAGCAGCAGCAGCAACAACAACAGCAACAGTCGGCCGCCAATGTTCACAAGTTCATTGATGACTTGACCAAATCAACGTCTGTGGTCAATAGCAACGGTACCAGTGAGCCGGCACTTTTTACTACCTCTGCTGCCATTGATCATGCTCTCACGGATATTCTGCAACAAAAGGTGGGCGTGCTCACGCATGCACATCAACATCAGCACCAACACCAGCACCAACACCAGCACCAGCACCAGCACCAACACCAACACCAGCACACGTCTGGAGCCACGGCCACGACGAATGTCCTAAAGCGAAGCCTTTCATTGAGCAGTAACAACTCAAGCAGTTCACTTTCTGGTAGCGAAACTTCACCGAATAGCTCGCCCCTATCGCAAGATATTATACTAAATTCAGAGCCGGCAGCAGCATTGGGTGCTGGCCTGCCAATGCAACAGTTGGCAGCGGTACCAACTGCGACTGCTGTGGCGAATGCCAACGGTGCTCTGTCTACTGACATCATCATGAACCCGGCAGTCTCGCCATCGACGATACTCTGTTCGGCGAATGGTGCCGCCACTGCAGTGGTGCCAAACATATTAGCACCACATCAGGTCACAATGGCCAATTCCATACTGAACGATATTGCAATGCAGGCGGAGCCCACACAGCAGGATGCCGCTGTTGCGGCACTGGCTCTAAGCAACATTATGATGAGTCCACCAAATGCTGCTGCTGGTGTTGGCGTTGAGGTAGATGTCGGTGATACCCTTCCACCGACACCAGCTGTCATGCAGCCGGAGGTAGCCGCTACTGCCACCTCCACGGCGGTCAGCAACATGATTATTAAGGCTGCTGCTGATTTCATAACCACACAAGAGCAGGAACAGCATCATTATCATCAACAGCAACACCAGCAACACCAGCAACAACAACAGCAGACAGTCGCTAATCCAGCAACAAGTGGCGGTGATCCACTTGTCAATCTGCTGTTAAACCACTCGACGACACCCGAAACGGTGGCTGCAGAGGCTGCAGCTGTTGCTGTTGCCGCCGCCGGTGTCTTTCCATCGCTGTCCACTGTCCATTTGCCAAATGTTGTGCCGCCCGCACCACAAGAATCTCTAATTGTAGCACTCGCCTCTGAAAATGCTTTGCAAAAGTCTGTGGCTACCGCTGCCGTTACCACCAATGGAGCTGTAATGACTCAACAGGCATCCGCACCCAGTACCGCTGGCAGCATAGTGCCAGCAGCCGTTGGAGCCGTAGCTGCTGCCGCTGCCGTTGCTGTGCAGCCACCTATACCGCAGGAACTGACCACAATGTCCGATCAGGATCTAATCAGTTATATCAACCCGAGCACCTTCGATCAGCGTAAGTATCTGAATAACTAATAGTGATCTGCTTTAATGTAACATCCACCCTGAAACTACTTGTTTAGTTGTACGCATTTTGAGCGAATCGTGACTGAATATTGCATTTGTGTCTCTATCGATCAATAAAGTTTAGCTTAAAATCTCAAGAAAAATTTGTGGAATCGTCAAGGAATTCTCTGTAATGTGAGTTTCTACTCTTGAGGAATGAGGAAGCTTCCATGTATTGTAACTTTGCCGAAAATTCCTCAGGGAATCCCTAACGTTTGTTTAGTCATATTAGTTAGGGATTCCTACTCGATTTTCGCAGTTAAGTCCTCAAAGATTGCCCATCGTTTCTTCAACGAAATTCCTTGAGAAATTCTTAAAAACCATTATTGTTTCTAAAATTATGTGGAAATTATAATCGCTCTACAAAAGCATAAAATCTTCTGCAACTGTTGTGTTCGTATATGTATTACATATTTAGAAATATCCCAGTAGAACTGAAATTCCCTGTTCTTGATTTTTCCTTACGTTTACTTGATGTTGTTGTCATTTTTTTGACGTTTCATTGTTAGTGTTGTAATAATTCTGCCGGCGTCAACTGGCCGCTGCTTTTTCGAAACATAAAATTGGAACCTATTGGTACCTTGTTGTTAAACAAGAAATTTCAACTCCCGTGGCTCAAAGGTTAGAGTCGCCGAGTGTGGCAGACAAGCAGAACTTTTCAGTTCGGAGGCCGGCCCCGGTTCGAACACCACTAGAACAGCCATAAATAAAACAAAAATTTAATACAATATAAAAAGAAAAAAAAAAAAACAAAGTAAAAAAAAGTATTTAAAAAAACAATTTAAAAAAACCAAAAAAATCTCAAAATGAAAAACAATACGTTTGAAATAATAATTTTTTTAGTTTAGTGCCTGGGGATTTTTAGACAGAGTTATCAAGTTAAATTCCTCAATCATTTTCGTACAAACGGATCGATGTTTCCTCAATGACCAGGGAATGTTCCTCAACTTTTCCTCAATATTTCTTTGAGATCCAGTTCTGCTGGGATGGTTATGCAGGTCTCTAATAACTATTAAAAAATTAACAAAAATAAATAACCTCAATGCTCTTATTTATTCTTTCAGTTTAAACCGCAACAGATCAACAAATTTATCTATTGGATTATTTCATCAACTAAAGGAAAACCACACAGGCCTAATCCTAAGCATAGAATTAGACACTTACACATACACCACCACAAAAATAGTTTATTACAGACCACTTTTTTTTATATTTTATTTTTATTTTTGGTTAAACAGGAAATTCTGATAGTTAGTCCCCAACGAGAGATGCAAAGAAACATAGGCACAACATATGCACAGATGCACCCACTTTTAGTTTTAGCGACAATTGTTAAATTTCTGTTTTTAGTAAACTTAAATTGATTTTTTTTTTCTTTTTACAAAAGTCAAATTATCTCAATATTTATAACAACTGCCATAATTATGTATTCATAAATAAAAACACACACAACCAACTAAACACCGCAACTAAAAAAATAAACAAACGCACTAAAAATTAACAACATTCATACCATTGCCGTAAATGAAGTTAATTTAATTTTACTTTTAAATGTAAACTATTAAATTAAATTTTTATCTTAGTTTGTGGATTATTTTCTTGCGATATTATACCGAAACTTTTTGAAAGTTGAGTTCTGATTTGGTTTTGCAAATATTATATTAATTTGCAAGGTATATAAGTATGTACATTAGATTGGGTCAAATTGTATGGAGTAAAAATAATGCACAAGCGGCTACGAAAAGCGTAATCTACGATGAATTCTAAGAAGAACTACCCAAGAAACCATGGGGGTAAAATCAATATCGATCTTCCACTTTTTCCTGAGAAGTTTTACGTATTTCATATATTGGTTATTGTCTGTTAGCGGTGGCCTACCTCCTAAACAAAAAAATAAATTGAAAACCCAAATAGAGGGCGATTTCTGATGAGTTTAGAAATAGGAATAAATTGGCGGTCTCTTTTCAATTGAATTTTAAAATTTTAGCAAAATTAAGTTTTTTATTGAATCTTCTAAGGAACTTGATAAGTGTTTTAAATTCAACTTTAAAAAAATAGTTAAGACCGCCAACTAATTCTTATCTCTAGATTCATCATGAATCGGCCTCTATTTGGGATTTTTTTTTTTAAGTGAGCTCCACATAACAGATATGAAAAACACGAATAACTTCTCTTTAAAAAGTGAAAGCTCGATATTGATTTTAGACCCATGGTTTCTTGGACAACTCTTCTTAGAATTCATCGTAAATTACGAATTTCATAACCGCTTTGTCTCGACAAAAACTGACCCACTACAATGTACATATAATTAGTATACTATGAAACGGGAATATATTAGCTATTTCCGTCTGTATGACTGTCGGCCTGTATGAATGCGTCAAGGTCTGCAACTATAAGAGCTAGAGACCCCAAATTTGGCAGATGGACATTTCCAGAGAATGGTCACCCTGGACCCAAAACATAAAAGTAAAGAGAGATTCATTTGTTTTTTATCTTTCAAAAACATATACATAATAATGAGTCGAACAATATAAATACATTGACAAAAATATTTCATATTAATTAACACTTACATAAATTTCAATATGAAAACTTAAAAAAAGTTTCATAATTCTATCTTAGTCTAAAATTAATCGATTTTACTTCTTAGTTTAGATTTTTCAAATTTGTTGCAGTTTTTTAATATATTGGAAAACTCAAAGCGACAGAACCAAAAGTAGTGCTAGTAGAGAAAAAATAAAAACAAGGCAATGTTTTTTTTAATTTCAGATATTTTCTTTAAGCAGGCGTCGTGTACACACACGCCTGCTTCAATATAAAATCGTGCAAATTTGCCGTCCTGTAAATGCCCAGATGAAGATTGTTAAAATTTTGAATGCTACAAATAAAAAGTACATATGCAAAGGGTGTTTTTTTAGAGGTATAGAACTTCGAATTGAAATAAAACACAAGAAAATCGTTTTAATGTCCATCAATTTGGCTTTATTGAAAGGATAATTTTATGCCAATAATGTTTAAATATGATTTCCGGCATGTGGCTGCCGCGGCCACCAGCACGTAGAGCACACCAATCAGTTAGTTTTTGTGGATGTAATGGCGTCTCAAGGGTCTCATGTGGATTATCTTCACTCAAAATGCGGCATTTTTGCTTGTTGACGTAGCCATTCAACCAAAAATGAGCCTCATCACTGAACAAAATTTTGCGATGAAAATCAGCATCGAGATCAATCTCGTTTTCGGCCCATACACCAAAATCACGACGCATTGCATGGTCTCTCGGCTTTAATTCTTGAACGAGGTCGCAAGGTCGATCTTGTAAGGTCGTAAGCCAAGATCTTTGAGCAAAATCTTTCATAAAGTTGATGGACAAAGCTCCAATTCCTGTGCACGGTGGCGAACCGATTCATTCGGGTCCTCTTCAACACTTTGCTCTACAGCGGCAATTGTTTCTTCGGTGCGCACTGTTCGTCGTCTCTGCGGATGCGTTTTATCACATAGAGTAAACGTAGTGCGATAACGATCCATGGTTAACCGAATTAAATGCTCTGATGGACGATTATGTCGACTATAAAATGGACGGAGCTTGCGGTAAACTTCGCGAACTGGACCATTATTTTGGAAATAAATTTGCAAAATTTGCAAGCGTTGTTCTTTTGTCAACCCGCTCATGATAAAATGAACATTAGAGTTGCCAGATTAAACAAAAAATGTCAGCTTTATCTCTACTCGAAAAACCAACCTCTAAAAAAAACACCATTTACATCTATATTATTTATTTTCAAAATTCGTTTATTTAATCACGCTCTACTTGTTCTATCTTATTATTTTTGTTATGTACAGTGCAAAAAAACAATTTTTTTCTATTAGACAAGTCCGCGATTGTAGGCTACATGTTTATAAATTAAAATATACTAATAATAATTGTATCTATGAATTTAAAACTCGCTTTCATTGCTTAAAAACGTAAAACTGCCAAAACTACCGCTACATTTATCCGAGTTTTATGTGATTAATAATAATAAATTTGGATTTGGTGGATATTTTTCCGGTATCCTGGGGTGTGACTTATTTTGAAAACACCATTTTGTCCGTGGTTATATTTGGCGTCTATTCACCCAATTTGAAATCTCTAACTCTTATTGTTAAGATTGCAAACGTTTTTTAAATTTTAAGTAAACGACCTGATTGGGGTTTTTAGAAGAATTTTGTTGGCATTAGCTCTTATAATCTCTATAAGCTAGGTCTAAAACGGGTCGACGGTCGGACGGATATGGATAAATCGACTTGGGTGTTGGAGCTTATGGAGATAACTTTATAGGGTCTTTTATGCCTTCTTCTCCCTATCGTATGCAATGTATGTACATTGCACTATGGGCGATTTTTCGATATAGGCGGTAGAGATGGACACGGGACTTCTTTTTGAGGCCCGGCCCGGGCCCGAATTCAATTATTCAAGCCCGGCCCGTTCCGACCCGGTCATATTTTTAAAAAGGCCCGGCCCGGCCCGAATTTATTATATAATACAAACAAACCTAAAATTTTTTTCCATACTCTCTCTTTACTTGTTGTTCTGTAAAAACCTAATATTTTTCTATGCTAATTTTAGCGAATCATATATTTTTTCTCTCATTTACGCATTTGATAGGTAAAAAATTAAGCTTAATAAAAATATCGATGCAAATCGATAAAAGGAATGTGGAAATGACATTAACAGCAAATTATTACAGAAAAAATTTTATCAATCCATAGGAAAAGAAACTGTGAAATTGTGACTTTTAAGGGCTACCGGGCTTCGAGCTTTTTGCTTGTGCCCGGGCCCAAACGAAAAAAGGGCTCTATACGATATTCAGGCCCTAAGCCTGTGGAATTTTTGAAGAGGCCCGCGGGACACGAAGCCCGTAAAGGCCCGTGCCCATCTCTAATAGGCGGTATAAACTCTAAATATGAAGCTAGAGACTTGAAATTTTTTGTGTACGTTAGTTACACAAAAATAAAATTTAAAAAAAATTGTTTGGAAATTGGACCACCCCCTTCCCACTCGGCTCTGGGCAAAAAATTCGACACACTATAGTGGCTAAAACTGTAAAAGTGAAGCCATGCACTTTAAATTTTGTACAAGTATTACCTATATTAAACAAGATTTATGGAAAAAAGAAATTTGTCAATTGGGCCACGCCTTTTTTAAATATGATTTATGCGAAAAGGAGCAAAACAACTTTAACAAGAAACTTGTCATCTTTAGTTGCTTGCACCGGCGTGCACCACAAATGAAATAGTCCACGAAACACAACTTCTTTGGTTTTTGACTAAAAAAAATATACAAACAATAAGAGTGGACAACAACTACACAACACATATAAATTTACTTATGACAGCAGATATATATTTTAAATACCTCAATAATATTTATCCTTATGGAACTTATCTTACTTTTAACAGTTTTGCTTATTTATTAGGTTTTAAAAGTCACCATACATTGGGCGCCAAATTTCACAAGCACGTTTTATGAAAAATTAGCTGACTTTGAAGAGCTGCCACAAAAAAAAGGTTGCCACCCAACCGAAAAAAATTTTTTTTAATCTAACTGAAGTGTCAACTTTTAATAAATTAAGCCATTTTTTGATTATTCTACCATGAAATCTTAACCGAAAAATTGCCCATAGTGCATTGTACATAAGTCATTGCACCCGAATACCATAATTCCCTTTACACTGCAAGTAATGGGTAAGAAAACTAAAGAAAAAAAAAGAGGAACATCATGTTAATGTATAAATACTAATTGATACGAATATGAATTGCAAAAATTCCAAAAAACTTTTTATATAAATAAATAAAAATTTTTTTTTGCCATAATGTTAAAGGTTTTAATGTTTAAATTATATCGAGATGAAAAGAAACCACAAAATAAAAGTGTAACTAATCTTATTATTAGCTCTAGCATATATTATTTTTACTATTATTTTTATATTATTACCATTATTTTTATTATTATTATATATTATTACTACTATTGTTTTTATCTTAAACATTACTGTTGGTAGTACTTGTACACTGAAAAAAAAGACCAACTTCTAAAATATTTTGTTCTTAAAATAAGAACATTTGAAGACCATATTACTAATACTAAGAATATTAATCTAAAAAATCGAAGTTCTTAATACAAGAATAAAAAACTTAAATTGTTAGGAAAGTATAAATATGTTCTATTTCATATAAAAAAAAATAGTGGCCCCGTGGCGCTCTAGTTTGAGAAACTGCATTAGTTGGGAAAGCAGCAGGCACCGGTTCTTCGAATCCCACTCGTAACAAAATAAAAACAACATTTATAAAATTACAAAGACACAATAAAATGTATATAAATGAAAATTAAAAAAAAAAATTATAAGTTTTTTAATTTAGTTTTAAGAACATTTATACTTAAAATAAGAATTTGGTCTTATTTGATATGTTCTTAAAACCAATATGTATTTTCTTAATTGAAGAATTTTATGTTCTCGACGTATTTTTAAGACCAAAATCTTGATTTTGGAAAAAATTGTTTATCAGTGAATGAAGTCGAAGTTGTCGACCACACATCAGAGTTTCCCAAGAATCATAGGAATATGTATGTATGTATGTATGAAAGCCCAGAAAGCTACCCTGTGGTTCGGCTGGTGTTGAGGCAACACCTAGTGCTAGCCCCGTGGTGCATCACTTAGTTGTTAGGTTCAAGTAATGCAGAGATGCTAGTCAAATTCTAACCCCGTGATGCATCACTGGTAGTTAGAGGGCGCTCTGCAAAGAAAAAGTGCAAGCAAGAGAAACGCAAAGACAAAGAAAAAAACGAACTCCGAAAAATAGGAGTTCGAATTCCACATGGGACAGATTTTTAAATATAATTTAAAAATAAAAAAATAACTTGAAAACCACTTATTATAAATATTACAAGCCAGAAAAAAAAGTATAAATATCAAAGTATAACAGCGAAAAAAATTATTAATTAAAAATCTGCTTTTTTTTTTTTTCAATTCGCAATAGTTCCTTTGCTCTAGTGAAATACTTATCTACAACGTCCTGCTTGCTTGCAACGATTGCTTGTCCCACTTGGAACTCGGGAAGTTTTTAACTAAGGGTAATCCATCGCCGTACCGCTCGCTACATTTGGCATGACTTGTAGTGAAAAAATTCGTCAAAAAATGTATATGAAAGTGTTCCATGTGTTTGCTAGGTACCACCACAGATTCCCTCCGGTCACACGAACCGCAAGGTAACTACTGGCATAGGGAAATACATATGTATATATCCGCACACATACATATATCAAATGTTTCCATGTGTGTTTAATATTACAAACAAAAACCAAAAAAAGGTCCTAGAAAACCCGTTCAGATTGCAGTCAAATAAGCACATGAGAAAATTTCTAATTTATTTTACGAAATTGTTAAAAAATAGCACAGGCATATTTCACACAGAATTAATAGCAAAAACAAAACAAAAAAACATTAAACCCCTCTTAAATATGCATTTGTGTACCTTTAACCAACTATATGTTGTACGATATTTATACGTAAAATGTTAAATGTTCTGATCACATTTGTAGGACGAATTTCGCCAAGAATTATATGAATAAAAACCACAACAAAAACAGGCTGCTACCTTTTTAAAATTCTGAAAAAATTAATAAAAACAAAGCTTTAGAATAGATGATGGATAATCCAGTAAATCCAAAGATATACATATGTAATGTCAGCATTTTTTCAACACACAAATACACACATACGTATGTAAATACCCGTACGTAAGCAGCGATTCCTTTTGGATTTTAGTGTGGCCAATTTAAAAAATAAAATGAATGTGTTGTGGATATGTGTACACTGTTAAACAATCTCAGAGATGATATACATAAACTCCTGTAGAGTATATACAAACCAAAGATATTTGAATATATATATTTATATAGTGTAGATATACACCGATTCTCTCTCCAATCTAAGAGTATAAATATATGTAAAACTGGTTTAATTTAATTTATTTTATTTTTATCTTTTGTTAAAATTGGTCTCAAAGTCCATACAAGAAATACAAACTCAAAGCAGAGATAAACAGAAGGATAATGCGCTAAAAGAAATGTTATACAAAAATTTTATTTATATTACATAGTACTTACATAAAAAAACCAAACCAATGTATTTTTGATGTCCCTATTGTCGCAACGGAAATTAAACTTACAAAGAAATATATTTATATACACCCAATTTGTATTTCAGCCGCAAAGGTTAAACTTTAATGTTTTCATGAAACAAGAAGCGAACAGGAAAGAGACAGCAATAGTAGCAGACATGCCGTCACACTCACGCTTAGAAATTATAAAATAAAGAAATAAGAAACGAATACACTTTCATATAGATAAATAAGACAATCTAACAAATTGTTATAATACCAAAAATCAAGTATGTCAAATAACACGGTGCCCTATAAATGCTGTCTCCTTCTGTGAACTTGTAGCTCGCCAATTTGATATGAATGAATTAAACTGAATAAAATCAAGTCTTAAAAATTTGAAAATTACTTCTATAAATGGGCATTTCAACAGAAATTTCTACCGAGGCCAAAAATCTGTTATAGAACTATGGACAGTTACACAGTTGGATATGGGTTCTTTTGGGTTTTCGAGAGTGAAATTCTTCGCAAAATCTATGGACCTGTTTGCCTTGACGGTACCTATTGTATCAGGTGGAATGACGTGCTGTATGGCGACAAGCGCAAGACAGGGAAGTGCGTGGAGGCAAAAAGTTCATCTGCTTAAATAAATAAAGAAAAAAAATGAACGAAGCTAAAATATAATTCTAGCAAAATTTGCATTCTTTAAAATTTGTTTAGTAAACAGAATTTTGTTCGTCACAAAATTGGATATCAGAAATTTGGGGGCTAGAAATTGCTTTCGTCACTAGACTTTTACCTCGTGTAGGGGTTTTTTTGTGGGATATCAGAAATTTTTGCAATTGCTTTTGCTTTTGACATTGTAAATTTATCATTAGTGCAGACAGACAGTAAAATATAGAAATATATTTGTTGAATTTATTTCATATTTAAAAAAAATGTTTCTTTAATTATAGAGAAAACTAGGGGGCCCCGCCCCCTGATATAGTGGTTCGATTAGAACCAACTTTGGTCTATAAGTCTAACTTTAATGCATATTCTATTAGTTTGGTTACGACATTTGGTAAAACAAAAAAGTTTTTCATACTAAGATTTATTATTGGACCGATCGGTCCTATGACAGCTATATGATATAGTGGTCCGATTTGAACCAACTTTGGTTTGGATATATAAAACTAAGTTAAATATATATTCTATCAATTTGGTTATAATACATTTTATAAACAAAAAAGTTTTTCATACTAAAACCTAATTTTGACCCGATCGGTCCTATGACAGCTATATGATTTAGTGGTCCGATTTGAACCAATTTCGGTCAGGATATATAAAACCAAGTTAAATGCATATTGTATAAGTTGGTTGAGCTATCTCATAAAACCAAAAAGCTTTTCGTACTAAAACGTGATTTTCTACCGATAGAAAAATGTATGTCTTTAGTCAACAGGTAATATCTTCCAAGCCCCTCAGCCAAAGCTTATGTTTCATTCACCAAAAAACGCGAAATTGTACGTATTACAACAAATTAAAATTTATCAGAAATCGTTAGAGCCGTTTTGTCAGAAATCTCCAAAATGTGAGCTAAAAAACTTTACTTCACCTGCAAAATGTTACCTGAGTACTTTGGAAAAAAAGTTTCAATTTTAGCGTGATTTAGCGTTTTCCCGCTAAACTAGCGGTTTTTTCAAAAAGTCGTAGATGGGAATAAATCCCCATTATTACATCTAAGCTTTTTTAGCGCTTTGATGCAAACAGAAAAACAATTTTGTATCATTTTAAGAAGTCCACTAAAATTTTCAAATTTATTTATCTTTTGAACCAGCCATCGGATTTGGGTGATCGAGGTTGTCGGGAGCAGAACCAATCTTCTCAAATGTAAATTTTTATTTTGTTGATAAAAAATAATGATTATTGATTTTTTTTTTTTTTTGATCAAAAATAATGAATATGGTGTAAGTTTTATTAAATTACTCAATGCTAATCATTATCATTGAAAAAAAACGTAAAAAATCATAAATTTAAAAACCATGGCGGAAATTTAGAGATTGTAAAATAATAAAGATTTTGGTGTAATTCATTATTTTCTAGGACAATTATAAGTTGGTGTTTTTTTTATCAAAAAAAAAAAAACGTTTATTATTTACGGTCCCTGTTATGTATTTCTTCCAGCAAAGTGGTCATACATATATTATTCTCACGCTCTGTGTATTAATGATTTGTTAAAGGATGATGAAATTTTTACACAACACAGATCAGCACATAATGAACATTTCTGCATCTTTAATTCAAAAATTGTGTTATTTGACTTGCGCCACTCTTCTATTTAATGAGTGATATGTACATATTTATGCATGAATGAAGAAATACTGGAGAAAATTTGTTTTTTCACTTTACTTTTTTTATCAGCCATGTTTAAAAAAAAGCACTAAATTTAGGCTATTGTTTAATCTTGATGAAAGATAACTAGCTCCAGCTATTTCACGCCACAATCCCACTACTACAGGACACCTTGGTTATCAGTTCTCCTACGGAAGTTATAGTAAAAAAACTTATGCAGCCCCGAAAAATAAAAACACGAGAAATTATGATAAAATCATGAATACAAGTCATACGATTTCGTTATGCCTGGCTTCATGCAAGATTTTCAAAAAAAGATTTATTTTATTGCTTTATATTTTTTGCTTATTTCGCAGATCCCGATAATAGCATTTACACTTTAAATAATTAATGCAGACACGGAAACTAGTGCTTAAAAAAAGGGTAAAAATTGATCTATTTCCATTTAAATGGCCCATATGGATTTCAAATAAATGTGTCTTTTGAATTCATACCTCCAAAATAATTTTTTAAATTCTAATTTATGGTTACTTTAATAACTTATTGAAATTTAATAAATAAATAACGATAATAACCCAAAATGCCATGCATTGAAAAAAAAAATTTACCGAAGTTGATGTCCCCATGTGTATAAACAAACAATTGATTTTCCTTGGTAGTCAACAATTAAAATTTAAAAAGAAACTCATCAGTGGACAGAGTGCAGCTGGCACGATGCGATTGCCGTATCCAATCCGTGCTCACAGTTTTAACATTACGCGAAGATAAATTCTTAAGATGCCACGGCTCAAAGCAATGTCGATTCAGACGGTCGGGACACACAAATACCAATGTTGGGTTCATCTCCTCTAAACTACCGACTAATTTACCGCCATGCTGCATGAACAACAGCCTGGACATCTCGTCTGCGTCTGGATTGTAGAAGAATCCAAAGTGTTTGGAAAATATATTAATGCTAGTAGCACCCAGTAATTCCTGCTCAAGATTATCCAAATCAGATTGTTTGACATATTTTGAATCCAGCTGAGTTTCGCTAATGTCCTGTAGCACCTCCTGTAGCTCCTGTTGGCTGCTAAGTACATCCGTAAAGCTGTCACCAAATTTATCAAAGCTTTTATCAAACTGCGCCTGCAGCGCATCGGTGGCTGACAGCACATCCTTGGGACGCAGCTCGATCTGTTGCTTTTGGCAAACGCGCAGTAGCCAATCCATTTGCAAAATATCATTGGTTCGTGGCTGCTGCCGCATTAGACGGTCTACCAGATAGATTCGATCACCGGATATGCAAATGCACTTCGGATCATTCGGCAATGGGTTCTGAACAATAGTGCCGCCGTTTTGAGCGGCAAGTGTTTGCAGCTGCTGCTTGCTGTGTCCACGCTTTCCGCTTAATATGCAAAAGCTAAAGCCATTAAAAAGCTGAGAGCCATTTTCCAACGGCTGTACATCGTATCGCTTTTCATAAGCCATTAATCCAATGCGATTGCGTTCTGCGGGCGTCAATTTTTGACGTTTGCGTTTTGAAGTGAAATCATTAAGATCCACATGACGCTTGTTCAATTTTTTGATTGCAACCCGACCCTGTAAAGTAAATATATTTTAAATGTACATCATGAATTATAGATTTGCTCTTAATGTACGCCAGTTTACCTGGCATAATTCCGTGTATTCATGTAGCGTCATGCATTCGTTCCACACCTTGTCATCGCGCATGAGTTGAATACGCGGAAAATGAAGGGATTTGGGTGTAAAGAAGGCGCCATTAGGCGTCAAATCTGCTGCCTTTACTTGCAGTATTATTGACTTGTCGGGTTGGATCCAAACATCGGGACAGCCTTCCTTCTCGTTGGGCTTATAGTGATACCAGAGCGGTGGTGGCTCTGTACTAGAAATGTGCCAATGTGGATTCAGTTCATGATGAAGCACTCGGCGCTGACGCGAGTTGTTGGCCACACAACCGATGCTGTAAACTTCATCACGTCCATTGTCGCCAGCAGGTTTCAGTACGCCGAGTAAAAACGATTCAATAAAAGTCCGATGACGATTGTAAAAGCCTCCCATGATAAGAACATCAAATTCAGTAATAAGACCTTCGATGTACTGCAAAAAGCCCCAAAGAATGATTATTAAAGTTGGCAATTTGTTGAAAACTTGACTCACATCAGCTTTGTCCTTGTACCATCCACCGCCCACACGAACTCCTGGCTTGTATATCGAATTTTGTTTCTTGAGAACAATCCCTTCGGCATTGGAGTCGAGCATCTGTTGAAAGAGCTGGTTAAAGTGCTCTAGCGAACTAATCTTGTGGCCTTTCATTATCTGCAGTACGCCCTGCTGCTCGTTGAGCAACTCCTGCAGCTTGTAGGCACGTTGCACATAGGTCATATCCAAGTAACTTTCCCCATTCAGATATAGGAGATCATAAACAACAAAGCACGGTCGCCAGCTGTGTTCCGGTTTCAAATGCTTCACATCTGTGTTTTCTCCTTTCTCGCGATAGCGCAGATGTTGCGTATCCCAGATCATCATCTCGCCGTCAAGTATGATTGACTCCATGCCCAGGGGCAGAAGTGTTCGCAGATGTGGAGTCAGAGTGCCACGATCATAGCTATCACCAAAGCTTTTAGTGTAATCGGCGCCATTGCGAGATATATATTTGAATCTGCCGCGGGCGTAATGCAGCTGAAAACGCTCACCATCCATTTTAGTTTCCAAATAGAGCACATCCGATTGCATAATTTCTTCAATCTGGCCCGGAAACCTTTCGCACAACATCGGACGTATTTGCTGAAAGGGCTCAATGAACGCATTTAAATCGACGACAGTGTTGCTTCTGTTGGACGGCGCTTCCGCTAACACTGATAGCTTATCATCCGCCAATAGATTGCAAATGCGCTTTAGATCTGTGCATCGCTGGTACATGTCCTTGGCCAGTGGATGCAACAGATCAAAAATGCGCTGCTCCCCAATTCCCAGATTCATTGACTTGAGCAATAGGCGTATAAGCCACTTTTGTTCATTAGCCGAGGCCAGCTCGGTAAAGCGTATTAGCTCGCGTTCCTTAACTGCGGAAGTTGAGGATGTTGGCAAATAAATTAATAAGTTTATACACTTAATAGAAACCACTTACCGGTTGTGTCCTCATTTGCTATCAGATCAAGCATATCGTGTATCTGCTTCAGTGTCAGGTTGCTGGGCTCATTGTGACAGCGGGGCAGCAGCACGGAATTGATGACATCTGCGTAGTCTCGAAACGAGGACCAAGTCCGATTTTTCAGCCGTATAGCATCGTCAGCTGTTAACAATCAACAAAAACATTTCAATTCGCATTTCGGTTCTATTACAATACATGACACTTACAATCTTTAGCTAACTGCAGGACTCTTGTGTAGAGTCTTCCCAAGGCGGTTATCTGCAGTCCATAGTTGTCGCGTGCTCTATCCGCGCCTGGTATCAACAGCCGCAGCACCGAATAAAAACTGCTACTCCCGTCCTCTGCATCAATGACCGCCACACCTGATTTCTGGCGGAACGATTCTCGATGTTTTGAAAAGGACTCGTAATATCGCTTTAGGACTATTTCTTTACGCTGCGTATTTTTCGCCGCCTTAACTCTCTCCATCATTTTACAAATATCACGAAACTTTATTGTATCGGCAATGTCCATCGAAATGTTTTAATTTCACCACCAATAAATACAAACAACGACTACCAAAAACTACCGAAAGTACGTAGTAGAGTTGTATTGAATCGTTCACAAGTTTAATTGAACTACTCACCGACATAGCCGAAATAGGGTTGTACAACTATGCAAATAACCTATAGAGAAGTCATCCCATACAACTGAAAGTGTCTCAGCTAAAAGCACTGGGTAATTTTGCGGTGGAAGTGTCGTTTGAGGGAAATTATTTTTGGTTTCGATTCAGTTGGCTGGCCGAGCTCGTTGCTGGCACAGCAAGCGAAACACAAAACATAGTTTAGCTTTTTTATGACCCGTAGAGTTGGCAGCACTGCTTAGCTATTTTATTGCTTTATTGCTAGTTCTGTCCATTTTTAGATATCAATTGCAAGAAAATTTTTTTAATTTCTAGCCGGAAAATGGCTTTTTAAATATATATTCAGCAATATTTTGCAAATTGTATTTTTTTCTAAAACTATGCAAAAGTGCTCGCAAAACAAATTTAGATGCTTTTCAGTCAATAACAGCAATATTTTCCTCTAATTTTGACAGCACTCCGTAATTAGTTTTCGGTTTCGAAATACTGGTATGATTTCGGTTCACCAAAAAAATAAATTTGATGTGAAAATCTGAAAAAACGTTATTAAAAAGATCTTTTTTGAAATTGGTGTTTTTATCAATTTCAAAAAAGATCTTTTTAATAAGATCATTATTCAAATTAAAAATCAAAATTAGTTTGAAAACAGTGATTACATCCTAACAACAAAGTGGAATTGAATTCTCGATTGAACCGAAACTAACCGTTGTACATGAATCGGTTAATAATCGGCTATTTTGGCTTGAAAATTTTCGGATTTGGTATAATAAATATGTCTTGTTTCGGTTAGGGTTACATTTACGGTTAGCAATTCCAATCGGTTAATACCGGCTGAAGGTAACAATTTTGATTACGGTTTTAATTCCTGGTTGTAAGTCAAAACGATTCAGTTTAAATCATGTATAGCGGTTTTTTTTAAATAGATAGTTTTTATGAAACTCTCATGATACATTTATTTAATTTAACATACTCACAATAAAAGCGTTACAAATTTATATTAAGTAGGTAGGAAACTAGCTTTAAAAGCAAATCTTAGATTTTTATTCATATATATATATATATCTCTGTCTCTTTAAATAAATAATAAATTAGATTATCGTATGATTCTTAATAACTTAAATTAAATAACTTCAACTAATACGAGTATGTTAAAATTGTCCATACAACTAAACATGTATCGATTTATTGCTTAAAGATTTTAAATTACCATCTTAGCGATGAAAGAAACGACTAATGTCTTGTGTATCTAATGTGTTTTCATCATCAAAATAAAATTATATACTTGTTGCTTTTATTAAACTTTAATAAACAAATCTTAGATGTTGTATTCATTTGTACCACTTTTTCTGTCTGTCTCTTTAAATAAATAATAATAAGGTTTACCGTATGATTCTAAAAACCGTTATTATTTAAATAATATTTATAATATTTAAACAACTTCAAATTATAAGAGTATGTTAAATAAAACTTGAAATATGTCATGCTTGACATTCGATATGAATACATGACATTATTTTTAATAGGTTTAAGATTACTATCTTAGAGATTATAGGAACGACCAACGTCTTGTGACTCTGTGCTGTTTTCATCATTGAAATTAAGAAAAAAACTATCGTTTTTATTACCCACTGGTGTCGAAAAATGAAAAGTATTTGAATCGTTGACAATATTACTTTCAAACACATCTTCCGGTGATTGGCGTGTAACGTCTGCAGTGTTTTCGACAGAATAATCTTCTTCCATATATTCAGTAGATGGGAAAACGTTTCTAATGCTAGTGTTGATCATCGAATTGTTCGGAATGGTTGGATCACTAAGTCCCGAAGCAGCAAAAGAATAAGAATCATTTTGTAGCTTAAGATTCAGTTTAGGCAACACTTCGACTTTTTGTATAATAGCACGTTCAGGCAATATACTTTCTTTGTCTGACTCTAAAGATTGTGGATTAAGTGTATTAGTATTTAATAAGTGGTGCATCATAGATTCAAGAGACACATCAGAAGACTCGTCTACGTGAAGTGGAGACGGCAGTGTGGCAAAGTGCACCTTCTTTGTAGGGCTTACAGATTCGTCACAGCCTTCCTGATGACGATTGACCACTAATATGGAACGTAGTGGTTGATCCACATCCTTGACGTTGACATTCTTAACGTTTAATTTCTCTGCAACTTCACAAGGATATTTTTTCAGAAAGTCCATTGCTGATTGCAAGGCAATAGGACCATTTTTGCCACGCAAAACTAAACCTTTTCTGGGACACAATATCTGCATTGATGGTCTGTACACGTTAGGCACTTTAAATTGTAAAATCTATTGTAAAGACGATTATATTATATTGATGGTCGATATATTCATATTGTGTAAAATATACTCACTGCGGACACATGGTCAATTTTCTTGCGCGTTTCAATTAACAAGACGATCAACTTGTTGCGCTGCTGTGTGGCTCGCTTTATTTTGATTTTCCACTGGTGATCAAGTTGCTGGTTTTCCAATTCAGTGTTTAAACAATCTTCCTTGGCCTCTTTCAAAAGTAACTGACATTTACGAAATTCCTTCACTATAAAAAAGAAATTGTTTTAATATACGATTTTTTTTATTCTTATAGATAAATAGAGGACGCAATGTGCCGAATGTCAGACTATATTTTCTTAAGAATAAAGTTTTTTTTATAAACAACTTATTTATAAAATAAGTTCTACATCATTCGTCATTTAAATGGATATCAATAGTTTTGGGGAATGGATATGCTTTCGTCGCTTGACTTTTAGCTTGTGAAAAGTGGTGCTTTTTATAATTACAATTCGATTTTTATATAAAAGTCATAGAATAATAAACGTTAATTTAAAATTTGTACAATAAATATTTAGAAAAAAATAATTTATTATAGTATAAGTAAAAAATACAAATAATGTGAAACTCTTTTAAAATAAAAATTTAGAAATATCAAATACAAAAAAAAAAAAAGCAAAGCTGTCACAAGACTATGTGCATGTGACATTTTTGAATTTTTGAGAAGTTTAAATATCAGGCATTCAACTTTTATGTTCATATGTTTTATAGTGTAGTTTTTAAAGCTGACTAATGCTTTTCTGGTTGCTGGTTCGCTTCGCTGTCGGACACGCCCGACAGTAGGATACCCTGTGAACAAGTACTCCGTATA
Source organism: Drosophila innubila (assembly GCF_004354385.1). Classification (NCBI taxonomy): domain Eukaryota; kingdom Metazoa; phylum Arthropoda; class Insecta; order Diptera; family Drosophilidae; genus Drosophila; species Drosophila innubila. Next base: position 31,511,011 of record NC_047626.1, on the reverse strand, counting down.
AAAAGTTGATTTTCGATCGATTGTCTCTATGGCAGCTATATGATATAGGCAACCGATCTGAACTTAATTTGGACAGGATAAATAACACCAACTCATAGAATATGAGTTTGGTTAAGAATTCTCAACAAACAGAAAACTTTTTCATACTAAAACTTAATTTTCAGTTATGATAGCTATATTATATAGACTATATTATAATGGTTCGATCCAAAATTTAAAACAAACTTGATCTTCGTACGGTAGCTATGAACCTACAAACCATGTTTAAAGTGTCTAGCTCTTATGGTTTCTGAGATCGACGCGTTCATGCCGGACATGGCTCAATCGACTCGGCTGTTGATCCTGATCAAGAATATATAAACTTTTGGGGGTCTGCCATAGAGGTGCGAAAATATCGATGCTCTTGAACATCGACATGTTATATAATTATAAATATCCACATACAGTGTTTGCAAAACACACATTTGCGACTAACTGTATATGTATATATTTTAATGACTCAGTGAATTTATAAAAATCAGTGATTCGGATTTTGATATTTCGAAAGTCGATATTTAAAAGAATCGATGTTCCACCTCTAGTCTGCCACGCCCCCTTCTGCCTGTTACATACATTTTGCCAAACACATTGTACCCTTTTTGCCCATTTTTAATGGGCACAGGGTATAAGCTGTGATCCAATGTACATACATATGTACATATGTACACTGTACATAATGTATTACATACCGATTTTACGACGTTCCATGGCAGCTTTGCACTCCAAATCGCTGTTTTGTTCCTCCTCTATGATATTCAGCTTCTGCTGTACTTCGTTCTGCTTGCTTAGAATTGTAAAGCGCACCATGTTTTTAATTCTGTCATCATCGAGGAAACTGATAATTTCGCATTGATGTCTGTAGGAAGTGTGCAATATTTGCATACAATTGTTGGTGTCCTCTCTTTCCTCTTGCATTATGTTGGCAGCCTGGCGGATTAGCACTAAATCAACACGTAAGAGTCGCACCGCTTCCTGAATTTCTGAAAAAGAGATGCAAACATTTTTGACAGTGTAAGAACATAATTTATAACGGTTAATCTACGGTCTTTCGCTTGATGCAATTCCTCCTTTTTCTCTAAGGCTTTTTCAAGTTTTACAAATATATGGCGTAGATCTTTACTATATGTAATCATATTAGCAATGTAGCCATGTACACGAGGAAAACTTTCATTCGACATTTTCACCAATTTTATTTTCCACTTTGCTTGGCGCAAAAACCATTAAACCAAACGTGAGGTCTAGTGTTGTATTAATTCGTTCGGAATAAGTTCAATTGAACTAATCACCTTCTCGAACGAACGAGCAAATATCCCTGATTATAAGTCATTTAGTTCAGTTGATTCGATTGATATTGTATTCCTGAAATCGATAATGATTTGGTTCCGTTACGGATTTGATTTCGCCGATCAGCTGCTCACAGCCACTCCCACGGTTGCCACACTTGGCGCTTTTGCGCCAAAACTGGCTCTATTTTCCCCGTTGGCTCAATGGCTCCTTTTTTTATTGGAATTGGCGCTTTTTTGGTTTATTTAATCAAGAGTTTCTTGAAAATTATCAAGAATGTAATTTAGATCGAAATTTTTTTGACCCGAACAATATAAATGTATTGTACCATTGTACTGAAATTCTCAATGTTTATGTTAATTAATTAAATATAAATGTATTGTGCCATTGTACTTAAATTCTTAATGTTAATGTTAATTTAAGAAAATGTGCTTTTTGATATTAGTTTCATTTGAATATTTTATTTGTTAAAGAAATTTTTTATATACATGTGTTAAAAAAATTCCGTTTTGCAATTAATGCAATTTTGCAATTTTAAACAACCGTGGCTACTCCATACAAAATGTGAAGGGCTGCCAGGCAAATTTTAAAAATTATACGGAAAGTGTGGAAACCCTGAGGTCTGAGGCTGATTTCGTTTTGAATTCGTCTTGATTTCATTGCGATAATATGTGAGACCGTGCATTTCGATAACATTATTTGGCCACACTTGGTGTTTGTTTATATGTTGTTGTGATTTTAACATAGCGAATGTTAAAAGATTCCTGCATTTTAAGAGTTGATAATTATATAACTATATATTAAATGCAGAATAAATACTATAGATGTCCCAGATGATATGACAGCTAAGAAACGGTTGTGAGAATTGAAGTTAAAGCACAAAAATAGGTTATAAAGACGAAATGGAGCTGATAATGCGTAAAATTGCAGCTTACGCAATATACACAAATAGTATTATTCTAATTAATTACTATTCTGCAAGTCAATTTGTATTTTCCAGCCATGTTTTTCTCGAAATCAAAATCAAAATCAAATTAGTGCACTATGGTCAATTTTTCGGTTTTGGCGGCATAAAGTCCACGATTTATGGTAGAATAATAAAAAAAATAGCTTCATTTATTAAGAGTAAAAGTTAGATTAAAAAATTTTTTTGGTTGGGTGGCAGCCCTTTGTTGTAGCAGCTCTGCAAAGTCAGCTGATTTTTCATAAAATGAGCTTGTTAAATTTGGCGCCTCATGTATGGCGACTTTTAAAAGCTTATAAAGAAGCAAAACTGTTAAAAGTAAAATAAGTTTCATATGGATAAATATTCTTGCGGTATTTAAAATATATATCTGCTGTCATAAATAAATTTATATGTGTTGTGTTGTTGTTGTCCACTGTTATTGTTAGTATATTTTTTTTTTCGAAAATGTAACCAAGGAAGTTTTGTTTCGTGGACTATTACTTTTGTGGTGCACGCCGGTGCAAGCAACTAATATTGACAAGTTTGTTGATATGGTTTATATTCATTATTTAACTATCCTTTTTTGCTCCTTTTCGAATAAACCACATTTAAAAAAATGTCATTTTGCTTGTACAATTCAGGGGAGGGAAGTAAAGGCGTGACCCAATTGACAAATTTTTATTCCCAAAAATGTTGTTTAACATAGGTAATACTTGTACAAAATTTCAAGTGCATAGCTTCACTTTTAGAGTTATTGCCAATATGTCGAATTTTTTACCCAAAGCCGAGTAGGGAGGGGGTGGTCCAATTTCCAAAAAATTATTTTTTAAATTTTATTTTTGTCTAACTAACGTACACAAAAAATTTCAGTCTCTAGTTTCATATTTAGATTTTATGCCGAATAAAACGAAAAATCGCCCATAGTGCAGTGTGCAAAAATGGTCGTTCCTGAAACTGATTCAGATTTGCGTAAACCAAATCAAAATCAAATTTGAATCTGTTACAGGAGCTCCTCTATTGTTTTTATGTTGATTCGAATCCCATTGCAGCTCGGTAGAGACATACCAAGGGTATTTCTGAAACAGATTCAAATTTGGTTTTGATTTGGATTAACCCTCTAGTGCCCAAGACCGCCTCTAGACGGGTAAGGTTAAAAACACCGTTATTTTATTCTTTTGATTACTTTTGACTCGGGTTTGGGTTTTTTCTAATTCGGGAGAGTCCAAAAATTAAGTTCGTTGCGTTTGGAATACATACTAGAGCTTTCGCAAGCTGCTGTAGTCACTTGAAGCAGAAAATTAGTGCAACTCGGACGAAATAATTATTTTGTAAAAAGTGCAAAATATAAATATTTTTTTAAAATATTATAAAAAGTTTGCTGCATAATATAAAAATTGTACCGTGTTCCTGATAGTCTCAAGGACTCAAAATACGAAACCCACACTAAAAATAAGTTTTCACTAGCTTTCTAATGCTTTTATAAGGTATCCCGTCTAGAGGCAGTCTTGGGACAATTCGGAAAAAAAAAATTATAAGGTAAGTTTGAAAGTGGAACAACCTATGACATATTTAAGTACAAATAATTGCTTCAGTAGACATGGAACGAAGACATGTGAATAAGCTATCAGCTCTTTCCGACGTGGAGATTGAAAAATTTTTTAATTCAATTGATTTTGACATTGATACGGACGGAGAAGTTCATGGAAAGGAAAATAAATGCACAGGGAAGAAAACTTTCCTTCCGATTAATGATGTACGTTATGATACCGTGGAGCATTTTCCAATGTTTTTATCACGCGCTGACAAAAAAACCTGTAAGCTTCCTGATTGTACTTCCGAAACTCAAATTGTCTGCCGTAAATGTAATATAAACCTGTGCTTTTCCCAGAAAAAAAGACTGTTTCTATGATTTTCATCACAAACTTTTTGTACACAAATATTTGAAGCTTTGTGAATTTAAGTAACTTTATTTTTAATTGTTATTTTATTTGTTTTTGGAGCCTTTCTTTATATTATTTATAATAAAACGTGTAAACAAAAGAATTGATTACCTAATTTTTTGTTGGCCCACCTTCCCAAAGCCGCCTCTAGGCGGTCCAAGGATATAGTCCTATAAAACTCGATCCGTGCAAAAGTAAAAGTTTTTCTAAAACAAACATTCACTTTTGATACATACTGAATCCAAAAATAATTTTTTTCTTGGAAAAGAAAATTTGGGCACTAGAGGGTTAAGCAAATCAGACTTAGTTTTAGAAACTATCACTTTTCCACACTGATTTGATTTTGATTTCGTGACTTGTAACAAAAAAGTAAAGTGTGCAAACAATTTACTACAAATTTTTAACAATAGTTTGCTTGAACTGAAAAACAAACAATATTGTTGATAAATACTTTTTTAATGCGCTTTAACGCTAACAGTGATTTAATGTAGCTTGCTTTTTAAACCCGTCGCCAATTTTTCACACCGCCTTAAATAAATTTATAAACACTTAACGCTTTGAAATGTACAACAAAACCAGCTTGTCTCTCATATACAACAGATAAGTACCATCAAAAACACTACGATATGCCAAATTTTTAATTAATACAAAAAAATAACAAAATTAAGTCGCAACTATAATCACTTATCAAAAAAAGTGTGGTAGAAAATAAAAGATTTTAGTTATATCAAATTTAGCTGCTGGTAAATTTTATCTTCTTTTTAGATTCGCTTTTTAACCTATTGTGCTTCAGTTTCATTCCTAGCTGACATATCCATCTGGGACAGGAAACTCTTAACATTCTCCATATTAAAATCACAAATCAGGAATATCCTATATATAAAATTAATCAATGGCTATGTTCTTTTGCTTACCAAACGGTCGATAAGTGCATTTTAAAATGCTTACAATTAATCGATATTTCGTTCTCAACCAACGCGAAAATTTTCCAAGTGCATCCTTAACATGTTTCTCATGGTTTTGTATGACAATTGACAAGCTTTACCTTTTTTTGTCTTAAATGTGTCGACGCATCCACATTTGAAAATAGGGTACATTTTTTTATATCGATGCAGCGATACTATCGATATTCCATAATACGATATTCCAAACTAACCAGAGTCTTGCCGCCGTTGTGCAACACTAATAGTATGAGTATAAGTATATTCATTTGACAAAATTTGTTCAATTAACACAAAGAAAACAAAAAAAATACAAAATGTTGTATTTGGAAGACTATCTGGAAAGTAAGTAACCGACCAAGAAGTTAAGCTTGAGCTGTAAGACTAATTAAGGTATTTGATGCAGTGATTGAGCATCTGCCGCAGGAGTTGCGCGACCGTTTCACAGAGATGCGTGAATTGGATCTTGCAGTGCAGAGTAAGTGAGACAGAGTGAAAAAGAGCAAAGTGTAAACAAATTGTTTATGTTCCACACAGACAACATGGACTCGTTGGACAAAAAGTCGCGTCTGTTCTTTCAGCAGTGCAAACGCGGCGAGCTGCAGCACGAGTCGATGGACACGGAGTTTCACAGTCTGCGCGGGGAGTACTTCAAGGTGATGGAGGATGCGGACGAGAAAGTGGCGATTGCCACCCAGATCCATGAGCTTGTGGAGCGCTACCTGCGACGCCTGGACAGCGAGCTGTTTAAGTTCAAGTGCGAACTGGAGGCGGACAACAATGGAATTACCGAGATTCTGGAGAAGCGATCGCTCGAACTCGATGGCAGCAATTCCACAGCGGCAACAGCTCTATTGCTGAGCATCAACCAGAAGGAGAATCGATACTATAACACCGCATCCTCCGTCAACAGCAACAATCACTTAATTGGCGGTGGCATCAACAGTGCCACCGGGATTATCTCGAGCACTGGCATCAACAGTGGCAGCCTGCTTGTCAACAGTTCCGCTCTGAATAACCTGTCCGGCAACAATATCTCGGCTGGTGGCCATCAGCGACATCGAAAGCTGGAGAAACGACGGGAAACGATATGCACGGTGCCTGTGCAGGAGAAGCGGGCAAATTTGAATCAATCGTTGCCAGTCGTTGCCGGCAACAGCAACAATGTGGGCAACAGCAACACCAACACCATTGTCAATGCCGTCATGGGCAACCACTTGAACAGCCTCGCTACACATGTAACCTTGCCCGGAGTGGGAACGGGAAAGGGCAACAGTGCCAGCATCAACGCTGTCACCACTACCACAGTTGGTGGCAACGTTGTCCGCCAGTTGCCCACGAATCTAACAGCCCAACAACACAGCGTACTCGGCACTAATGTGCCAACAGCAGCTGCTGTTGCCAGCAACAACGTCGGTGTGGCGACAATTGCAGGTGGAGGTTCAGCTGCAGCAAGTACAGGAGTTGCTGGGAGCCATGGCAACACCATGGTCACCTATAATCTACAGCAGCTGGGCGGAGGAGCTGCTGCCTCGAGTGCCATTGCAGCTGCGGCGAGCCAGGCGATAGTGGCCACCCAACAAATGCCACAAGGACGGCGTACGGCCAGTTTGAAGGCCAGTTACGAGGCCATCCACGGTGCAGCCGTGGCGAGCAGCACGGAGTTCTGGTCGGCAGCAGCAGCGCACAACAGCAGCATCCAGCCAGTGACTGGAACACTGGCCAGCAGCAGCACACATCATCATCAGCAACATCAACAACATCAACACCAGCAGCAGCAACAACATCAGCATCATCAGCAACATCAACAACATCAGCATCAACATCACCATCAACAACATCACCATCAAGAGAAAAAGCATAAAAAGTATGTATACCCAGATATAATCACTGCAATCTATACTTATTTGTGTATATTTCAAGGAAACTGAATACAAGCATCTCAATGCCTGGTGGCATTGCCATGCAATCGCTGGGCGGCTCTTCATCGGGTAATTCCATAACGTCGTCGTCCTCATCCATGAGCGCGGACTCCATGGACATGCTGTCGAACGTGTCGACAGCATTGCAGCATGCCAACATTGCCCACGGCACTCTGACCATGAATCCCCAGGTAAATCAACTGACATCCAATCCGCATGTAACCGCTGCAGTGGCAGCCACCTCCGCAGTTGCTTCTCCCGTCGCCTTGCCGAGTAATGTGAGCGGCGTGTCGGCGACTGCCATTGGACTGCCCAGCACTGCATTAGCTCCGGGTGCTAATCTCACCATAAGTGAGAACGGCTTGGTTGTGGAGCAAACCAACGAGGGAGAATGGTCATATGATCCCAATGAGCCGCGATACTGCACATGCAATCAAGTGTCCTATGGCGACATGGTTGCCTGCGACAATGACGCCTGTCCATACGAGTGGTTCCATTACCAATGCGTGGGCATCACTCAGCCGCCCAAGGGCAAGTGGTATTGCCCCAAATGCACTGCGTCCATGCGGCGTCGTGGCAATCGCAAGAACTGATGTGCAACTCGGACTACAGCCGGATCTGAATGAGAGTTGAAGGAACCCCTCACGGACAGACAAACATGCATTATGCATACATTATGACACTTTCACTTTAACTAGTATTTTATGCCAGTAATAGCTTACATATGCCTGAAATCAATTAATAAACAATTCAAATAACGATAAGTTGGCAAACATTTGAGTTCCTCGATAGTGATGGGCTGTAAACAAAAACGAGTTGATCATTGAAGTGAGCAAATCAACATGTTCCTTCTAAATTGTTGTTTTTTGCTGCCTTACTGGGGTATTCCTGAAACAGATTCCGAGTTGGTTTTGGTACAGATATTGTTTCGGCGATCAGCTGTACACAGCTGCCCCATACAAAATGTGTATTGGGACCAGACAAAATTAAAAATAAGGATAATGTACTCCTACTTAGTTTTAACGAATTCGATTTTATTTTAATTTTATTATATACAAGACCGTTCAATTCGAAAACATTATTTGGTCATACTTGGTATTTGTTTACCTATTTTTTATTATGAAGAATGTTGAAAGTTTATTGCATTTCATGATATTATCATTAAATAACTATATATTTGATGCAGATCAATTACTATAGCTGTCCCAGATGAATATGACAGTTAAGAGGGGCTATGGGAATTAACTAAAGCACCAGAAAAGGTTACAAATACGATGATAAAAAAGCAACTGACAATGTGTGAAGTGCATTTTAAGCATTATAAACAAATATTATTATTATAATTATACTATTCTGCAGGAAAACTCAAACAAAAATAAACAAAAGTGGAATGGAAAATCTCTGCGCCAGTTACGCGCTTTCTTTAAATTTAAAAAACACAGCTGACTGTAATACATTGAGGGGGCATGGTAATGGAAAATGTGGGACCATCAATGTTTAGTAATTCAAAGAATGCGAAGACATCTAAAAATAATTTGTAGATTTTTTTATTTTGTTAAAAAATTTGTAAAAAAATATCATAATTAGGGTCCACAAATGTTTTCTATTGTATCTTATATTCTGGCAATTTTGTCCTGGTTGAAAAACTCCAAACATCTTTGTTTTGTTTTTAAATGAATGGCAGCCAATTTTGTCATATGGTGCACGAAGATGGAAAATTGCAGTGTTCTTACAAGCAGCCTAGTGAAAATAAGCTGTTTCACAAACAGTATTGGAACCGACAAGCAGAATTTTGTTTCTATCTAATTTCGCCACCGGTTTTTTTTAATTTGGAGTTGACACCTCGCGAACAACATTTTTCTCTCGGGAGTACTCCGCTGAAAGAAAGGTACCCACGAAAGTTTTTGACGAGCGAAAGAAGTGATAAATTTGGACCAAGGTGAAGTTACTACAGGGGGCGTTTTTACCACAGCTGCGCTCTTTCGAGGGTCCAAGCGTGCTTACAAACGTCGCACAGTGGGATATAAGGGTGGGGGGATCGGTATTTAAATAATTTTTTCGATGAAAGCGATTGTAAAAGTAATAAATGCAACCAATAGAGAAATTTTTAAAGATTACAAATCCGAAAAATTATTGAAATCGGGTGACATTTGTGGGCGTGACAGCCCCTTAAAGTTGACCCTTCATTCTTTTTACAAAAAATGCCAACTTTAAAACTGATTTGTTGACAAGTTTTGCGACCGATCTTTATGGTTGGTTTCATCTGAAAAGTAAGTTTATTTTTGATGAAATAGCGGAAAAATTACTTCACTTGTTTACTTTTTCTATTAGCAATGTTAGAAAAGATCACTAAAATTAGACTATTTTTTAACTTTGATGTAACAGGACTAAAATTTTACTCATTTGGACTCCATCCCACTACCACAGAAGTCTTCACTAATCAATTTTTTTACGAAATTACCCCGGTCTTTCATGTATCTGGGTGCGCCTAAGCAAACTTTTAGTCCAAAAGAGCGCAGTACATTTATATACATTTTCGCTATGACAGGCATCATACCAGATTTTCAATTTTTTTTTTCTTTTGTAATAAGCGTAATACAACTTTTTTATATATTAAACAATGCTGTTTAAAGGATAAAAAAGATTGGTAACTATTTATAATGCTGTTCTTATCTCAAAAAAAAAAAACCAAAATTAGGGGGTGATTTATGATGAATTTACCAGTAAAAAATAGATTGGAGTCTCACTTAGTTCATTTTTAAAAAATCTTTGAAATTTTCATACAAAATGAAATTTTGCATGGTTGTTTTTTGTAATTTATCCTTACTATTGTCCGTTTACTAACACTGATTTGGTCACATCGTCACAAGTAGCTTCTTGAACATCTGCACAATCTAGATCATAGTGGTTTTGGGAATGTAAATAGCGGGCCGTAGACAAAAAAATTTTTGTCTGCGGCGCTCCTTTTCCAAGTTCCCACAGACACCTCATGTACAACAGTTTTTTGCCAATGGTCTTCGAGCTTCTTTATCCGATGTTTTCATAATTTTTCATCATATTATTTTTATATTGAGATTTTTCACAATAAAATTTATAAGACCATTAGGTGTAGATGGTAAAAAGGTCATAAAATCGACAAGTCGAAGAAACGGGCCACAATAATGACAAGTTGCACAAAACAACAATAAATGAGTTCATTTTGTATGGAAATTTCAAAGATTTTTTTAAAAATAAACTAAGTTAGACCCCAATCTAATTTTTACTGGTAAATTCAACATAAATGGCCCCCATTTGTGTTTTTTTTTTTTTTTTGTGAGATAAGAACTGCAATATAGACATTTACCAAAAGATTAAAAATTTATATTTCGGACAAAAAAAAAAGGATTAATTTTTTTAAATTTTACATGTAAAATATGCACTGATAATATTTTTAAACTTTGACTGAAAACCCAGAATCAACCAGTGAGCCTATCAAGCAGTGCAAACATTTTAAAGCTTAAGAAGTTTTTTATCAAATGCTGTTTAAATTATTGAAATATCTTGATTGGTTCAAAAGATATGATTTTCCTACAGCAAAATCAGAGATTGTCCCACTGTACTATCTCTTTCTAGCGCGTGCTGAAAGAGCGGGCTGAAAATAGTCTATGCCCCTCAGTACATTGAACGAAGTCACCAATATATAAATTCGCCTTGATTTGGACGCTGAGCGTCGAAAATTAATGTGACCAACGCAACACCAGAAAGTAACCAAATGTGAGTACCTAGCTATAACAGAAAAATACATTGGTTCCATAACGTTCATTGGAACTTGTTCTGAACAAAACGACACAGCTCTACTCTACGCAACAACCCTAGTGAAAATACGCTTTGTCCGAAAACAAACTGCATAAAAAGTGATTTGGGTAAAAGGAACGTAAATTATTAGTCTTGTTGTCTAGTTGAAGTGACAGAAATTGAGAAAAGGTTAAAAAACTACTTGTTACGCGCTCGCAAAGGTTAAAAGTAACGGCCTCAAAATTGGCAAAATACGGAAAAACAAGAAAATGAGCTACAATGAGAAATGTGAGGCCATCACAAAAGAAGAATGGTTGCAACGATTAGAGCATTTCCCATTTAAGCAGGCGGACATGAATCGTTTAATCATGAACTACTTGGTGACAGGTAAACAGACAAACAAAACAATAAAAGAGAAGGCATCAATTACAAATCATAATTCGCTTCTCTCTATCTCGCTCACAAATGATGTACATGTGTATACACGTTTGTATTTGTATTTGTAGAGGGATTCAAGGAGGCAGCTGAGAAGTTCCAGCATGAAGCAGAACTGGAACCGAGTGTGGAGCTGAGTAGTCTGGATGATCGCATATTGATAAGGGAGGCGGTTCAGGCTGGACGGATTGAGGAGGCCACGCATCTAGTGAATCAACTGCACCCGGATTTGCTGGGCAGCGAGCTCTATTTGTATTTCCACTTGCAGCAACTGCAGTTGATTGAACTGATTCGAGCTGGAAAGGTGGAGGAAGCTTTGCAATTCGCTCAGTCCAAACTGTCCGAGTCGGGGGAGGAGATCCGCTTTGAGCTGGAGCGAACACTGGCACTGCTGGCATTCGAGAAGCCACAGGAAAGCCCATTCGCCGATCTGCTGGAGCAGTCGTACAGGCAGAAGATTGCCAGCGAACTGAACTCGGCGATATTGAGATGCGAGCACAGCGAGGATTCAACGCCAAAAATGATGTTTCTGCTTAAACTGATATTGTGGGCACAATCGAAGCTCGATAGTCGTTCCATTAGCTATCCGACAATGAAGAATCTTGAGACTGCGCAGGTGGAGCCCAAATAAATGGAAGGGAAGAAAAGGGGCGAGTGCGGGTGGAATCTTTAGCAAATAATACCAATTTCTATTTCTATATATATATATATTATAAACTGTATGCATTAGGATTTTATGTTGCTATTAAAAAATGCAAAATGCGAGAAGCTTTAAGTGGTTTCCCAACAGCAATTCAAAGAAATTGTGGTTTTTATTAATGGATCAGATCACCAACCGAATATGAGATCCATGGCCTTGTTCATCAATCCGGAGCTCTTCTGGGGCAAATTGCTCTTGGGTGAGACCTGAGTGTCGTGCTGGGCAACGTTGTAGGACTGTTGGGCCAAAGGACGCACCTTGGGCTTAAATGGCTCCACATTCGAACCGTTGGTTCCGTTCACATTCACTCCGTTCTCCTTGTCAATGATGTGGTCGTCGGTGCATCGAGTAACGCCGACCATCACATTGCTGGCAATCACCTTCAGGTTGTAGTTTAGCGCCTTGTCGCTCTCGATACGGGATGCAAAGCGCACGTGCATCCAGTTGCCATTCTGTGGGGCATGCACCACATCCACAATTGTGCCGCACATTGTAAAGTGTTGTAGTATCATCGAACTGGCGCCGGGGGAGAAACCAAAGATCGTCACCCAAAAGTCACTGGCACGTGCCTGAGGAGTGTGTTGGATGGTCAGTGGTGACATGTTGGCTCCCAGTGGTGAGCAGAGTGCGCGCATAGAGGCGTTAATGGCATTGGGCGCATTTGGCACATATGAATCATTCAGCTGTGTAATCGGAGGATGCAAGCTCTGATTCAGGCTGTAGTTGGAACTGTTTAGATGCGAAGATGCCGGCAGCATTCCCAAGTGCGTGCGTTGCGGTGTTCCAGGCATCTGCTCGCTGCGCAGCGAATCGAACAATCCTTGGGTCGGCGGACCAGCCTGATGACTAGTATTCGCCACTGCACCGCCGCCGCCTGCACTGTTGTTGGAGCTGCTGCCGCCTGCGAATAGCGTGCGCGTGCCAACAACTGAGCGATTAAGCTGCTGCAGATTGTTGTATCCCATCTCCTGGGTCGTGTTGTTACTCGGCGGCGAGGCTGTTGACAAGTTACTCTAATTATAAATACCACAAAATCAATGATCGGACATTTACCAAAGCTGACATTGTAGCGTCCCAGTTTCGGGGACAGAGTGTTGTTGTGGGGCGTCATTGCCTGAGGATCGCCCATGAGGAAGGGAGGCAAATATTGGTTTTGATTACTGCCAGGGCTGCTGATAGGACTGCCAAGTGTCATCGGTTCCATAATATCGCAAATTTTCTAAATCCTTCAAAATCACGAAGCAAATTAATCTTATTTAAAAATAATGCAGTCTCTTTAATGCTTTCAGCAGATTTGAGTTCGAGCTGCTGAGCTATCGATTGCACTATCGAGGTATCGAATCTTTATTAGTTCAGCGTCACTATCAGTGCTGCCATATCATCCTTTTTCTTTTAAATATTCGCCTCAAATATTTATTTAATGTTAAAGTTGACTCGATTTACTTGTAAACGAATCAAAAAAAGTTTGCCCAAACTTCGGGAATCTTAATTTATAGGGCTGATTGCAATGTTAACAATTGCAGTAACGCCTATTAAAAATCTCCGTTGTCAAATAAGCTTTTTCTTTCCATATATATTTACAAGTTTTTAAAAGTATTGAAAAAAAAACTTAAATCATATATTTTCTTTGTTTTTGGTTCTTACTCTTTGTTTTTATTTTTAACCATTGATTATTTATAAGACTCTTTTCCAATTTTAATATTTTTAACGGTCAAAAATTGACAACATCGCGGCAATAACACAAAAACTTATGCATGGTATTATTCGTGTGTACCTGGGATTTGTCCTGTTTATTTGTCCCGTTTTAAAATATTTGTCCTATTTTTGTCCTTTTTCGGAATCCATCTATCCTGTTTTTCTTATCGATTTATGGCAGCACTGGTCACTATCAAGCTATCGCGATTTTAATTCAATGGTGGAAAAACTATCGATCATCAGTTAAATTCTGTCTTTTGTCACAAGGAAATATTGTGAAAAAATGTATGAGTGTAGTCAAAATATGAATGAAATGTTTGGTATAAGCAATACTATCGCTTTATTGGATTTTTTATTTATCTTAAACTATCAAAATGCTCAACTATCGATATTTGTCTGCCACAGAGTCAGGTAGAACATACAACTGCCACTCAATGGACACTATTACACAGTTTTTTTATTCAGCTTTATTTTCTTATTTTTGTTAAAATTAAATTCTTTAGAAAGTGTGCGTGTTGAGTTGTTGGTGCTGTTGCATTCTCATTTGAAAAGTAAATCTGGGATGCTGTGCAGCTGCATGATTTTGCGCAGGAGCGTGCGTCAACTTAATCCCAGTGATGAAGGAATGTCGTGACAAATAGTTTTCCTGCCACGTTGCATGCCTCGCTGCCTGACTGTCAGGACGTTGTCGTTGCCACAGACGAACTTCCGAACATATAAATTTTCGCTTTTTTTTTAATTTTTAGATTAAACTGAATTTTGTTCGTCACAAAATTGGATATCAGAAATTTTGGGGCTAGAAATTGCTTTCGTCACTAGACTTTTACCTCGTAAAGAGGTTTTTTTTTGTGGGATATCAGAAATTTTTGCAATTGCTTTTGATTTGACATTGTAACTTTATCATTAATGCAGGCAAATAGTAAAATATATAAATTTAGTTGTTGAACGTATTTCATATTTAAACAAAAATTGTTCTTTAATTATAAAGAAAAACTAGCGGGCTCCGCCCCCTGCTCGCTTTGCTCGCGTTGCTACAGCCGAGCATACTCTACTGTCCGAGACCCCGTACTTACTATGAAAAAAAAAAGTTTTTCATACTAAGACTGGCATTTCGCCCGATCGGTGCTATGACAGCTATATGATATAGTGGTTCGATTAGAACCAACTTTGGTCAGAATATATAAGTCTAATTTAAATGCATATTCTATTAGTTTGGTTACGATATCTCGTAAAACAAAAAAGTTTTTCATACCAAGACTTAATATTGGACCAATTGGCTATATGATACAGTGGTCCGATAACAACTAACTTCGGTCAGGATTTTTAAAACTGACTAAAATGCAAATGCTATCAATTTGGTTCAAATATCTCACTAAACAAACAAGTTTTTCATACTAAAACCTTATTTTGACCCGATCGGTCCTATGACAGCTATATGATATAGTAGTCCGATTTGAACCAACTTTGGTCAGGATATATAAAACCAAGTTAAATGCATATTGTATCAGTTTGGTTGAGATATCTCATAAAACCAAAAAGTTTTTCGTACTAAAACATGATTTTCGACCGAAAAATGTATTTATTCACTTAACAGGTAATATCTTCCAAACCCCTCAACTAAAATGTATGTTTCATATACCAAAAAACGCGAAATTGTACGTTTTACAACATAATAAAATTTAACAGAAATCGTTAGAGCCGTTTTGTCAAAAATCGCCAAAATGTAAGCTTAAAAACATAATATCACCTGTAAAATGTTACCTGAATACTTTAGAAATAAAGGTACGCATAAAAGCCCTCAAACATACCTTTCCAATGATATATAAAGCATATCTGTAGCTTCTATGGTTTGGAAACTGTTAGAGTTTCAATTTTAGCGGGATTTAGCGTTTTCCCGCTAAACTAGCGGGAAATTGAAAAAGTCGTAAAACAAACATTTCTAGATTTTCAAAGAGGAATAAATCCCTATCATTACATTTAAGCTTTTTTAGCGCTTTGATACAAACAGACAAACAAAGAAACTAACTTTTCATTTCATTTTGAAAAGTCCACTAAAAATTTCAAATTTATTTATCTTTTGAATCAGTTAACGGATTTGGGTCATCGAGGTATCAATCGACGCGTATTTTTGATAAAAATTTTTAAAAAATAAATAATTTTTCCAAAAAGCACCAACGGCTCCACAAGCTGCGATCATACAAATTTTTCCCCTCCCACTTACACCCCCGTATCTCATGACCCAGGTGAATTAGAAAAAGTTTTAGTATGCCATTTTGTAAGTTAGGACTAAACCTTTCGATCAATATATAACTTGATATGATCGGACAGTCGTAGCAAATTTTCCAACTTAGCTGTATATATAGTTAGTCGCCTTTCGCACCCTTCGTGATGCTTTTGTCACTAACGCGAACTGCCGTCCGCAGTGATAACAAGTTATTAGTATTAGTAAGGTCAGGGATTTAACGAAAGGTATTGGAAAAGTGCGGATTTTAGGGATGGGAGAGGGAGAGAGAGTTTTGAGATGAAAACGTTAAAGAGGCTATTATAGTTAGTGCATAAAACACGAAACGAATCGTGTGAAGCGTAATCAGTTGTGCATGTAGATAAAAAAAAGGCTTGTAATTCCTAGTAGACCTGCTGGGGACTGAAAAGGTGAGGCGGGCCAGAAGGGAACTAGAATCGATCTCTCCAATAATCAATTTGTGAAGAAAAACAGCACCAAGAGTTTTCCTACGGTGAATTAAAGACGGAAGATTGAGAAGACGAAGCCTATAAGAGTACGGTGGTAAACGAAGGTTGGGATCCCAGTTAAAACCACGAAAAGCAAGAATTGCTTTTGATCGGATTCGATTCTGGTTTATATGATACTGCGGGCTCCAAATGCATGAACAGTATTCCAGGATGGGACGAACTAAAGAGACGCAAAGGAGTTAAGTGGTGAAAGCATCATTAAATTCTTTCGACCAACGTTTAATGAGACCAAGTACTCCTTTTGGTGTCATTAACTATAGTGGAGATGTGTAAATTAAAGCATAATTTGCAATCAAATAAAAATAAAATAAATATTGTCAATCGTATAAGAACCTAAAGAGAGCCTATTGAGATACAACTTATTGGCCGAGCACCATAGTTGCATAGCGTTCAAATCGTCTTGCAGACGATTATGAAGAAGGAGATCAGTGTATGAAAAGATAAGCTTTACATCATCCGGAAACATTAAAATGTAAGAATGCGACAGAATAGTGGGTAGATCGTTAATGAACAGAGTGAAAAATAAAGGCCCCAAGTGACTACCTTGAGAAACACCAGAAGTAACGTGAACCGAACGCGAAGAAGACCTAAGAAGCACATTTTGGGTCCTAACTTTTAAGTAGGTGGAAACCCAACGTAAAAAGGCGGGAGGGAAACCTATGCAATTAAGTTTGTAAAGTAAGAGGTCATGGTTCACAGAGTCAAAGGCTTTACTGAAGTCAGTGTATATGACATCCGTTTGCTTTTTCTCTGAAAATGCATCATTTGCCAGGGAGGTAAAGTCAAGCAAGTTGGTCGTAGTGGACCGACCCTTAATAAAGCCGTGTTGTGTACACAGATGCTTCAAAGAAGAAACAAGGATTTTTTCAAATAATTTTGGAATGGCTGATAGCTTTGCAATGCCTCTTTAGTTCGAAATATCAGACTAACCACCTTTTTTGTGGAGGGGAATGATATAAGATTCTTTCCAAAGATATGGAAAGATTGAAGATTCAAGGGATAGATTAAAAAGCTTACGCAACGGAGCAGGTAAAAGAGAGCAGCGTTCCTTAAGAGACAACAAGGAATGTGGTGTGGCCCAGGAATGAAAGAATATTATAAAGAGCTAATAGAAGAGATTATAGTGTTATAGGAAATAGAGGGAGCAAACATAGTGTTTGATTAAAAATTGAATAAGGGTAAGATAAGTTGGAAGTGGAGATTGGAGAGTAGGTGGATTGAAAATAGTTCGCAAATAGTTCAGCGGATGCAGAGTCGTTGCTGGCATTATCTAGCCACGGGTCACGGGAAAACTGTCTTTTGCATTGAGTTAGATAGTTCTCGTAGCATAGCGAGTTTAAATTGCTGAAGTCCGACTTGGCTACTGTGTACTTAGACCAGTCAAGACTTGAACCAGAATTTTTATATTTTTTAAATATTAAGATTTAATATTCTTTAAATAAGAAAGTCTAGGTGTAAATCCAGGAGGCTTTATAGAATTAGACGATGAAACATAATTTGGAATGCACACATCTAAGAGTGCATTTAGGGTCTCATAGAAAGAACTAAGGGCAATATCGATGTCAGTCGCTTTTTTTAAAAAGTACCAGTCGATAGCAAGGATAAGTTCATTAAGCAATGAATAATTTCGCTTGCAAAAACAACGACGAGGTGATTGCTGACATAATAGAGGTGGACTAATAGGGTTAGGGATTGAGATAGAAATTTCTATAGTAGGATGATGTAAATCTTCAGGGATACTTAATGGTGATGACCTAGAGACGGCAGTATTTGCGAGGTCATTAAGAAAAACCAGATCAAGAATTCGATCATTATGATTTCTTATTGAATTCATTTGAAACAATGAGAGATCAAGCAAGTTATCTAAAAATTATCTTGGTTTAAGGGAACAAGGTAATTTGTGCTACTGAAAAATTACCAAGAAATTTTAGGCAAATTAAAATCACCCAGCACAATAAATAAGTCGTTATCTTTGACTTGAAGATTAATTTCTTCAATAAAGGCAAAATGCTGCAAGTAAACTGCCGGAGAAGCTTTTGGAGGGAGTTAAATATATATTAAAATACTTTATAGAAATTACTACCCAATAAAAAATACTGCATACTTCTGGGTGCTTGTATTGAAATAATTATTAATAACTTTGATTAACTTTTACTACCGTTCTACTAGTCTACTTGCCGCGATTAACTGAGATACTAAATAATAATAATAGAAAACATTAATTACCATAAAAAACGTATTATCTTGAAAACTGTAAGCGTGGTGGTTTTTCGCGATTTACGAGGGCGGAAGGGGGCGAGTGACTGACAATGGTGTACTCCGACTGATCCTTGCCTGTCCCAAACTGACAGTGTTAAATCTGGTGAATTGCCTTCAACTTACTGATAAGCTTCTCCATGATATTATTAGATAGATAGATTCAACTATTAAACTATATATGTTCGGCACCAAAGCCAATAAATTAACACTATTAAATGCGGATGTAGCTACCAGGAATATAGTCGATGTAGTGTACAATCCCTACTAATTTTCTAAATACATACATAAGTAATATTATCGAAGAACTACTATACATTTCGGGATTACAACAATTCTGAGCCATTTAGATTATGTTTTTAGTTTATCACTTTGGAAAACAATATTAATATGATATTAACTATAAATCGGGCGAGTCAAAATTAGGTACTTAACCAAATTCGTTTACAAAAGTAGTGTTGGTAAACGGGCAAAGTAGTGACAAATTGCACAATACAACCATGCAAAATTTAATTTTGTATGAAAATTTCAAAAATTTTTTAAAAATAAGCCAAGTGAGTCCCCAATTTAATTTTTACTGATAAATTCATCATAAATCCCCCCCTATTTGTGTTTTTTTTTTTTTTTAAGATGAGAACCGTATAATAGATATTTACCCACGAAATTTCAACAATTGATCATTAAAATACCTATAAATACATATTAAAATATATATTTTTTGTTTGGTTTTTATGTTGCCACCGTACTGTACAGTATTGTGGACTTATTTGGCCGTCCAGTGATCTGGAAATCGCCAAGACAAGTTATATATATTTTATGTCGTCTGCGAATCGCACTGTGTTTGTGACACTAGAATACGATGTGCGATCCGTTATCGATACTGTTGCAAGTATCACAATTGCTATCGTTTACAACAGCGGTGGGCAAGCCCTTGCCCTCACTGCTCCCAGTGTTCCGGCTACAACAACTTTTTTTGACGCAAATCTAGTATTATTTTCAATATAATAGTGGGATTCCTGGAACAGATTCTGATTTGTTTTCGATTTTTTAAAGCAATTCTGAATCAGTTTCAGGAACGACTCATTTGCCCACTGGTTTGATCACTGCGGACGGCAGCTCGCGTTAGTGACGAAAGCATCACGAAGGGTGCGAAAGGCGACTAACAATATATACAGCTAAGTTGGAAAATTTGCTACGACTGTCCGATCAGATCGAGTTATATACCGATCGAAAGTTATATACCTGGGTCATGCGATACGGGGGTGTAAGTGGGAGGGGAAAATTTTAAATGATTGCATCTAATGGGGCTGTTGGGGCCTTTTGGTAAAATTTTTTATTTTTTAAAAACACGCGTCGATTGATACCTCAATCACCCAAATCCGATAGCTGGTTTAAAAGATAAATAAATTTAAAAAATTTAAGTGGACTTCTCAAATGAAATGAAAAAGTAAGTTTATTTGTCTGTTTGTCTGTTTGCATCAAAGCGCTAAAGAAGCTTAAATGTAATGATAGGGATTTATTCCTTTTCGAAAATCTAGAAATGTTTGTTCTACGACTTTTTGAAAAAACCGTTAGTTTAGCGGGAAAACGCTAAATCCCGGTAAAATTGAAACGTCAACAGTTTCCAAACAATAGAAGCAACAGATATGTCCTATATATCATTAGAAAGGAGTGTTTAAGGGCTTGCGTACATTTAAACTTTTTTTCTAAAGTACTCAGGTAACATTTTACAGGTAAAATAAGGTTTTTTAGCTTACATTTTGACGAATTATGACAAAACGGCTCAAACGATTTTTATTAAATGAGTATGGTATAGAACGTAAAATTTTGGGTTTTTTGGTATAAAAAACATAAATTTTGGTTGAGGGGTTTGGAAGATATTACCTGTTAAGTGAATAAATACATTTTTCTATCGGTCGAAAATCAAAGTTAGTTCAAATCGGACCACTATATCATATAGCTGTCATAGGACCGATCGGTCCAATATTAAGTCTTAGTATGAAAAACATTTTTGTTTTACGAGATATCGTAACCAAACTAATAGAATATGCATTTAAGTTAGACTTATATATCCTGACCAAAGTTGGTTCTAATCGAACCACTGTATCATATAATCCAAGTCTTAGTATGAAAAACAAAGCGAGCAGGGGGCGGAGCCTCGTATTTTTTCTTTGTAATTAAAGAAAAAATTTTTTTTAAATATGAAATACGTTCAACAACTAAATTTATATATTTTTCTATTTGCCTCCATTAAATAATTTTTCTGATATCCCACAAAAAAAACCTCTAGACGAGGTAAAAATTTCTGATATCCAATTTTGCGAGAAAAAAAATTCAGCTTAATCTAAACATTTTAAATAAAAATAAAAATGAATAAAAAAAATCGAAAATTGGAATTCGGCACTGCGCAAATAGTAATTTTTATGTATAAAGAAGCTCACCCTTTTTGCTCACAGTTCACAATGCCAATTTTCGATTTTCTTTTATTAATTTATATTTTTATTTAAAATTTTTATATTAAACTGAATTTTGTTCGTCACAAAATTGGATATCAGAAATTTTGGGGCTAGAAATTGCTTTCGTCACTAGACTTTTACCTCGTGAAGAGGTTTTTTTTTGTGGGATATAGATTTCGAGAATTTAAAAAAATGAAAGTATTAAAACTGTTTTTCTTAGACTATTTATTAATGGATTGTTTGCAGAATATTATAATTAAATTAGTACTATTTGTTTATAATGCTTCAGCTGCAATTTTACCCATTATCAGCACCTGTTTAATGTGCGTCTTTATAAGCTATTTTCGTGCATCAGCCTCAATTCTCATAACCCTTTCAGACTGTCATATCCATCTGGGACATCATTAGTAACTATACTGCAGTAAATATGAAGACATTAAATCATCCCTTTAGTAACTTTCAACTTTCTCACAATTAAAAACCCCCTCAAAATGTAAATAAACACCAAGTATGGCCAAATAATATTATTGAAATAAGCGGTCTCACATATTATTGAAATGAAACCAAAACGAAATCAACCTTAAAGCTGATTTCGTGAAATCTCTTAGGGCTACCACACTTTCTGTATTATTTTTTTTTTATTTTGCGTGGCAGCCCTACGCATTTTGTATGGAGCAGATGTGTACAGCTGATCGGCGAAATCATATCTGTAAAAAGTCTAAGAAAAACAGTTTTATTACTTTTTAAATTCTAGAAAAGGGGCTGTTCCTGAAACTGATTTAGATTTGCTTATACCAAATCTGAATATGTTTCAGGAATATCCCTAATATATCGATACCGTGTTTCCAATTTAAATTAGTAGAGTTTTCAATGATTTCTGATTTCATTGCAAAGATTTCACTTGTATGTACTGTAATTAGTATTGTCTTAATTTCTCTTGTTTTACGATGAAAATAGTGGTGGCAAAGGAAAATTTAACCATTAGATATATTGCTCGATAGTATCGCACAATAATACCGATATCAGATAAATATCGCTTGAAAATATACTATCGCAAAAAACCTATCGATATATCAATATTTGTATTAACAACTCAAGTGGGTCATCGATTAACAGTTTCATTTCAGACATCGCAAAAGGCTGAGCTGCAGAGCGACCGCGAGTGCCTGTACGTCTCTATTTATTTTTTTTTTTGTTGCTTTTCAACAATACATATATTTACAATACGCGACACGTCGAACAGCGTATGCATTTTTTGTAGTTACTGCAGTGCTAATTAAATTTTAATGCGCGCAAGTGTTATTGATACTCAACAACGCCCCGTCCTCCACACAGATCCTACATTTTTCCGTCAAAAATTTAGTGCGTTGTTCCGTAAAATTGAATAGGGTGCTACAACAATATGTGGAGTCCCACACATTGCAGTGTAACTGGTAAGTGCAGGTGCAGGTTCAGGTGCTTCTCACTCTACGTACCCTATTATTACTGTAAATACCATTGGATTAATTAAACATAAGAAAACACAGCTGATGGACGCTTTAAATATGCATTTTCTATATAAAATGTATTTTGTGTGTGTGAGTACTGAGATTCTCCTAATATGTGTGCTTAAACATTTGTCACGCTGTTA
Organism: Drosophila innubila; assembly: GCF_004354385.1. Lineage (NCBI taxonomy): Eukaryota > Metazoa > Arthropoda > Insecta > Diptera > Drosophilidae > Drosophila > Drosophila innubila. The sequence continues at coordinate 31,488,242 of NC_047626.1, read as the reverse complement.
AGACCCACAGACAATTGGACAAAGTTAAAACTGTTAATTGCTTGGATTCCGTCTGATACCTCTTTTAACATAAGTATGTATTCTTGTAATTATTGCAAACACCTTTTACGGTTAAACAGCAATAAGAACAAAAACAACATTGTACACACATTCAAATTAAATACACATATAAGAAAATAAATACAGATTTTGATTGTCTGATGAAAACCATTGTACCCTATTCAACATCTTGTTTAAAATTTCACTTTTTTGCTTGTGACGCGACAACGTCGCTGCTGTTGTTGATTCGGACGCAAGACACTCGACAGCGCAGCCGCACACTGGGAGCGTAGGGCTTAAAAACTTTGCAGAAATCATTTTGGTAATATTCTATTGAGATGGGCCGACTATAAATAAAAAAAAAAAAACCCCAAATAGAGACCGATTTATCATGAATTTAGACGAAAAAATTAGTTTGGGGACTCAACTAGTTTTTTTTTTGGTAATAGTCTATTTTGCTGGGCCAACTCCAAGTTAAAAAAAAACCCCCCAAATAGCGGGCAATTTATCATGAATTTAACTGAAAAAATTAGATTGGGGACTCAACTAGTTTTTTTTTTTTTTTAAATCTTTGAAGTTTCCATACAAAATTGCCCATTTTTGTTGTTTTGTGCAACTTGTCCCTTTACAGCTCGTTTACCAACACTAATTTGGTCACACGGTCACAAGTAGTTTCTTAAACATTTCTAAAAACCTCATTCTAGAGATGTTGGGGAGTGTAAATAGAGGACCGTAGACAAAAATTTTTTCAAGGTTGCACACACTTCAGGAGCATAAAAATCTTATAATGCTTCTCCAGTACTCTTCCAACTTCTTTTGGAATTGGAGCTTGCCCAAATGTTCAAAATAAATATCTTCTTTCATTACATTATTTTTCGATTGAGTTTTTTCAAAATTTAACTCACAAATCCATTATGTACTTGGAAAACTGGCCTTAAAATCAACAAGTCAAACAAAACTAGTGCTGGTAAACGGTCCATAGTAGTGGCAAGTTGCACAACACAACAACAAAAATAGGCCATTTTGTATGACAACTTCAAAGATTAAAAAAAAAAACAAGTTGAGTCCCCCAATCTAATTTTTTTTTGGCTAACTTTGTGATAAATTTACCTCTATTTGGGTGTTTTTTTTTGATTTGGAGTTGACCCAGCAAAATGGACCTTTACCATATTCTTGATCAGGATCAACAGCCGAGTCGATTGAGCCATGTCCGTCTGTCCATCCGTCCGTGCGTCTGTTTGAACGCGACTATAAACTTGGTATATAGGTTCCTGGATACCATAGGCGATCAAGTTTGCTTTAATTTTTAGATCGGACTACTGTATCATATAGCTGCCATAGGAACGATACATTGAAAATCAACTTTTAGTATGAAAAAGTTTTTTGTTTTTTGAGATATCTTAACCAAACTGTTAGAATATGTCTTTAAGTTGGTTTTGTACATACTAACCAAATTTGGTTTAGTTCGGTTCCATATATCATATAGCTGCCATAGGAACAATCGGTCGAAAAGTAACTTTCAGTACAGAGTACCTGGGCACAGGGTACCCTAACCGCCCACTAGATGAACTATTTATATTGGTTAAAAAAATATGATTTTTGAAAGAAAAAGAATGAGTAATGGCCCCACTGTGCGCTGCTGCTCTTACGCTCTGTTGCTTTAGTTGGTGCTGTAAGTTTTCCCGGTTTTCTCTTTTTGTTTTTGTTGGCGCATTTTCGGTTTACTCTATAGTCTATACATATGAATACGCATTATCAGTGATTTTCGTTGATAAGATTGTTTTTCATTTGCCATTTTCATTGCTTGTGCGATAATATTGTAAGGCGGCGCTTAGTCATCGCGCGTGACTTAAAAATAGCAACAACAATATTAAACCTGCAATTGTTGATTGATTTCTTCTATTCACATGAACATTCGCTTGTATACTACACACACGTGTGCATACGTACATACAGTTAGTCAAGTAATTTGTTTGACAAAAATAATCTGTTCGTTTTTAATTAAAAAAAAAAAGAAATGATACAGAATTAAACTCATTATTTTTTATTTTAACTTGTTAAAAGAAACATTTTCAAATTATTATAGAAAAAAAGGAAGACTAGAAAATGTTTTTTTTTCTTCAATATAAAAAGTGTGCTTCTTTTCTTTGTCAAAACAATTACTAGACTTACTGTATACAATTTAGGAGTAAATCTATAGAACCGGAATTACTCACAGTATATAATATTTTCAATTTTGTTTCGGGCATCATATTTTTGACGAACGTTTGTTGCTAGCAAATAGGCAATATTAATTAAGATAATATTTATATTTCGACTATCACCTGTTCAAAGGTTCTTTATAAAAAATGTGTAGCTCTCAAATAAATTCCTAATTCCCGTTAGGCACAATTGGTCCTTTGATTTCATGAAATTTTGATAGTCCTATCAAGAGTTTTGCTACTAATTCTAATAATAACATGCTAAAAATAAAATTTTTTTTTTTGAGTTTTTCAACTCAAAAAGCGGGTACCAGGTATTGATTTTAAGACTATAGTTTCTTGGTGAGAACATCTTATAATAGACCGCAGATTGTCCTGAGCATTGTGCAGGCAAAACCCTGTCTCGTGAGCTAAGACGGAGTTTTGCAAAATTCGAATGGGAAATGACTTCATTTTGCATTTTGTTGGTGTTGGTTTTGCTCTGTGTTGTTTGTTTTTGCTTTGTTAATTCTTTTGCTGCTACAATTAGAACAAAAAAAAAGAAGAAAACTAAACGATGAGTTGCAGCATTGTATATTTGTTTAACATCTGTTAAATCTGCTAAGAAGTGAATGCGATAAATAATGGTCATCGCACACATAAAATGGTTATTATGTGTAATTCCAAAAACATCTTTTCGTTATCCAATTTTTTGACGAACGATATTAAATTTAATAAAATAAACTAAAAAATTAAATTAAAATAAAGTATTGCATTTGGCATTTTATTTATTTATTTATTTTAAATGAACAAACAAAAAAATTAAAAATTTTGAAAAGCAAACTAAAATTAAATCAAAACCAGTTGCGGGAAGACTTAAACAATTTAATTAATTTTTGTTTGAGGCATTGGAGCAATGCAGTTAGCGTACAACTAGTTCCTGTCACACTCTCGCGACCGAATTCCCAAGAAGGCTCAATTCGATATGTCATAAGCCAACCGACTTCTTTTAGCCCTGTTCTGTTTGACAAAGAAAGTCCCATATATAATTAAGTTTGTTTTGATATGCGTATGTTTTATATTAGTATTTGGCGTGCTACTCGAAACACTTTCATACCAATAAACAGTTGAGAAAACCGACTAAGACGGATACATTGTATTCAGCATGTTAATCTTTTTGGTTGAATACCAGTGAGAAATCTACGCTAACTTTCAGTATATAAATCGTGACAAAATTGCAAAACCTGCAAAGATTACCCTCTCTTTCTGTATCTCTCTTAATGCTTTGTTTGTGTGTATACTTAGTACAGGTATGTGGGATTGAGATACCCATTAAACACGATTTAACCCAGCTGTCCTCTTTTCGGCTAGCTATTCTGGCAGTATAAAAGCACACGTCTGTGCAAGAAGTTATGTAGCGCACGTTTTTTTTATCGTCTTCTTTTTGAATTTACTCGTAACGAATTAAAATAAATTCTAGCTATTCATCTAATATTCTTGTTTATTTTATTTATCTATAAATTTTTGATTTTTGTATTTTTCTTAGGCAGGAACAAAAGCTAACAACGAGTGCTGAACGTAAAATGTTCGTTTCGGCGCCAAAAAAATTATTTTAAATTTGTATGTCTGCCACGAAAATTTTTTTGTGTTTGAAAGTCTTAAATAGGCCCTTTCAATGTACGTCAGAATGTACATAGTTATGAACTGTTGATAAGGAAAATGAATCACAGAATACATATTCCAAAGCTCGCGGCTTCAATTTAAGGTAAATAACATCTACACACATTAACCCACAAACATATACATATACATAAGTATGTAGATACTAATTGGAAATTTGCTTTGCCATTGTTTGTCCTTTAGCGTCTGCTTTTCTACCTTGAACTTGAACAGTGCTCAGCTGCTTGTCAGAGCTATCTGTACATACTCGTACATATAAATACAGACAGACAGCTCAAAATCTAGCAATAGAAAAAGAAAAAAATTACCCATGCTTGTAATCTCTATTAAAGTTGGTGAACAAGTGTTATAAAATCGGTAGTTAAGAATATGTTAATATGAAAAACTACCATGTACATCGCTGTATGATACAAAAATTTTGTCAGAAGGTTTTAAGCACTCTGACGTCAATTAATTAACTAAATCGCCGGGTGTCTGTTGTTGATACTGATTTCGTATCTGTATCCTAACATTGTTTGCATTCTTCATTGATAAACGAATGTACATACAGATATACAGCTCCGGTGAAAATAATAGCACCTATGTGAATGGTAATCACTGTTTAAACAAAGGGGCTCCGCCCCTGCTCGCTTCGCTCGCCTACCCCCGGCTCGCTTCGCTCGCGGTGAGGTGCGGCTACAGTCGAGCACGCTCGTTAGTAGGATACCCTGAGCCCAGGTACTCTTTTATAAAAGTTGATTTTCGATCAATTGTTCCTATGGCAATTACATGATATATGGGACCGAATTAAACCAAATTTGGTCAGAATATAAGAATGTACTAACTTAAATGCATATTCTAACAGTTTTGTTAAGATATATAAAAAAACAAAAAACTTTTTCATACTAAGACTTAATTATCTATTGAGCGTCTCTATTGCAGCTGTCTGATATAGTGGACAGACTTTAACCAAATTTGGTCAGGATGTATAATACCAGGCCAGATGTAAATTCTATTAGTTTGATTAAGATATCTCAACAAACCAAAAACTTTTTCATACTTAAACTTAATTTTCGCTGTATCGTTCCTATAACAGCTATATGATATAGTGGTCCGATCCAAAAATAAAAACAAACTTGATCTGCCTATGGTATCCAGAAACCTTCATACCAAGTTTTAAGTCTCTAGCTCTTATGGTTTCTGAGATCGACGCGTTCAAACAGACGGACGGACGGACAGACGGACATGGCTCAACGACTCGGCTGTTGATCCTGATCAAGAATATATATACTTTATGGGGTCTGCCACGCCCCCTTCTGCATGTTACATACATTCTGCCAAACACATTATACCCTTTTTGCCCATTTTCAATGGGCTCAGGGTATAAAAATATGTGTACTAAGACGGGTCCGTTTGCTTTTCGACAAGCGGCATCAAGTCCATGAAATCATGGTAGCATAATCAAGAAATGGCATCATTTATTAAAAGTAGATACTTCAGTTAGATTAAAAAAATATTTTTTTTTCTGTTGGGTGGCAACTCGTTTTTTTTGGCAGCTCTGCAAAGTCAGCTGATTTTTCATAAAACGAGCTTGTAAAATTTGGCGCCTAATATATGTGACTTTTAAAAGCTAATAAATAAGTAAAACTGTTACACGTAAAATAAGTTTTATATGGATAAATACTCTTGAGGTATTTGAAATATATATATATCTGCTGTCATAAGTAACACTAAATGTGTTGTGTTGTTGTTGTCCACTGTTATTGTTAGTATATTTTTTTTATCAAAAATCTAACCAAAGAAGTTGTGTTTCGTGGACTTTTACTTTTGTGGTGCACGCCGGTGCAAGCAACTAAAGATGACAAGTTTTTTGTTAAGGTCTATAGTCTATAATGTAATTATCCTTTATTGCTCTTTTTTGCTCCTTTTCGAATAAATAAAACATTTTAAAAAAAATGTTATTTTGCTTGTACAAATTCAAGGGCGCTAAGTAAAGGCGTAGCCCAATTGACATTTTTTTTTTCCAAAAATTTTGTTTACTATATGTAATACTTCTACAAAATTTCAAGTGCATAGCTTTACTTTTAGACTTTTTGCAAAAAGTCGAATTTTTTTCCCAGAGCCGAGTGCGGAGGGGGTGGTCCAATTTCCAACAAAATTTTTTTTTTTGTCTAACTACCGTACACAAAAAAATTTTAAGTCTAAGCTTCTTGTCTATATCGAAAAATCGGCCATAGTGCAAGTGTACACCAGAATCGGAAACTATGATGAATTCTAAGAATATTTCTCCGACTATAGGTCTAAAATGAATTCCTAGCCCCCGCTGAGAAGCTTAAAGATTCCAGTAAAATTCACGAGATATCTTAACCAATTTGACAGAATGTGCAATTGATTTAGTCTTGTACATATATTGCCAAATAAAAACTAAAGCCATTTCATTCTCATGGTGCTATTATTTTTACCGTAGGTGTATACTTGTGATCGAATAAAAAACATTACTTGTGTACTTATTTAATCTTGATATTTTGAAATCAACTAGAAATTATCATCGCAGTCTATTTTTCATTTAATTGTGTAGGCTTGATGTTTTATGGCAGAAGTTTTGCAAACGAACATTATGAGAAAATTTACAACATGCCGACTCATGGAATGATAAGTTATAGAAAAACAAGGGGGCTTCGTACGCCTTCGCTGGCGGTGAGGCGTGAATTTCCGGGGGCGGAAGGGGGCGTGTCAAAAATTTAAAAAACTTGACCTGCGTGGGGTCTATAGAAATCTGTGTGCCGAATTTGGTTATTTGATATCTTATAGTCTTTAAGATCTAGGCGCTCACACCGACGGACATGGCTATATCGACTCGGCTGTTGGTGCTGATCAAGAATATATATATACTTTCTAGGGTCGAAGATGCCTTTTTCTCCCTGTTACATATATTCCAACGAACACAATATACCCTTTTACTTATTTTTTAAGTAAAGGGTATAACAACAAGAAGCTCGAAATGAATCATTCTTTATAAATAGAACATTTTCATACATATAAATATATGTATTTCTGGTAAACAAGCCCGCAACATCGCTTGCGGTATTGTATAATATAGTAGCAACATCGCTTGCGGTACTGTATAATATAATATATTTATATGTGGAAGAGAATGCATTTAGCTGCAGTTTCTGTCATTTAAGAGCAAAGGGTCGTTATTTCTAACATTGGGTTTGTTCGGCAGGTTTTTTAATCAGTAATGCCTTTTTACTACTGATGGATCTGTAATCAGTAATCTTATAAAAATCAGACTACTACGTTTTTAAACGTTCGTACGAAGCCAATATTTTCAGTTATCATACTATTTGAAAAAAATTTAAAATTGTTTTCGTTGAAAATTTCGTGCTGAATGCAATAAGTAGCAAAAGAAACGAATAATTGTAAGCACGCTGCTAGATTTGGCATAAAAGTTCGATATTTGGCGTGCAAAAGCAAATCTGTGTGTCTGGTTAAGATATTGCTAGGATTAAAAAAGTTATTCATATGGCAGCTATATGATATTGTCATCTGATTTAGACCAAATTTAAACAGGGTGTAACATTTAGTGAAAAAGACATTTTCTGTGAGTTTGGTTAAAATAGCTCAAAAAACAAAAATAATTTTCATACTAAGACTCTTAGTAAGAGTTAATTTCCATCCAACTGTTCCAATGGCAGCTATATGATATAGTTTCCCGATGTTGACCAAATTTGGTCAGGGTGTAACAGGCAGTCTTAAATACACAATATGTGAGTTTGGTTGATATGTCTTAAGAAACAAAAAAAAATTGCATACTAAGGTTAATTTGAGCTTGATTGTACCTATGACAGCTATATGATATAGTCATTCATTGACGAAATTTTGTCAGGGTATAACATATAGTATAAAATACATATTCTGTGGGTTTTCTTGAGATAGCTCAAAAAACAAAAAAGTTGTTCGTACTAAAGGTTATTTTACATCCGATTGATTTTGTGCGAGATTAACAAAAAAAAATAACAATGTTAAAGCAGTATAACAAACAACAACAAAAATGCAAAATGTTGCAATATTTTATTTTTGATTTTAGAAAATATTAAAAAAAAATGAAATTAAAAAATGAAAATAAAACCTTGCCTAGTCGGGGAATCGAACCGCAGACCTCTTGCGCCCAAGTCTATACACCGTCCTCTCCGCCACCTAGGTACTAAGCCAAACCAAACGCTGCTATACGTAAATCAAAATAAACGCGAACTTTGACCTCGAATTTCAAGCACTTGCAGTAGTCAAAAAAAATCTTAAAGAAATGTTACTAATTTCCACATCCCCATAGAGGTGGATGTTGTGTATAGGTCACGGAAAATGTTCTCAATATCGCACATACAAGCTTTGCTTTTATGCCTGATGTTTTTAGCTCGGGACCCAAAAACAATGGGTACTAGAGCCTATTAGATTTGTGACAATTATGGTACACTAATTTGAGCACCTTTATCTCCGAGACTATAAGAGTTAGAGAAACCAAATTCGGTTTATTTAAAAATATTAAATAAAAATTTAAATTAATAAAAAACACAAAAAAAGTAATTTTTATGTACAAAGAAGCTTGCCCTTTTTGCGCACAGTGCACAATGAAATTTTATTTTCTTCATTGATTTATATTTTTATTTAAAATTTTTATATTAAACTGAATTTTGTTCGTCACAAAATTGGATATCAGAAATTTTGGGGCTAGAAATTGCTTTCGTCACTAGACTTTTACCTCGTGTAGAATTTTTTTTTTGTGGGATACATGTTACATCAATGTTATATTAACATAGTATAATTTATGTTAGACATGTTATGTTAATTATTTTGTGCTAATATACATTTCTTCTGTTAATGCAATTGTTCATTAAAAATAGGTTAGTATGTTAAATTTTCTTTTATTTTAAAATTTTTAAAGCTAAAAGGGTCAATTAAATTTAGCCTCTGTACGAGTTGAAGTTTTTTAAGTATTTAACTGTCGAGTGGGCTCGACTGTAGTCCTTTCATACGTGCACATCACCGCGCGCGAAGCGAGCCGGGGGTATGCAAAGAGCTAAGTTTAAAAAGTAACAATTCACATCTTAAAACATATTTTCAGTCCATTGCCCACTGAGTTTGTGAGTCAAGCTGTTTGCTCTGAAATTATCTCTATATTATTTAATTTTATTGATCATACTGACTAAAGCTTTTATCAAACAAATTACTAATTGATTTAATAGAAACTTTAAAACTGTAGAAATTTGTTAACTTTTTAAGCACTCAAAATACTTAGCATGTGAGTGTGTCCATTGATTAATAAAAACCTGTTAACATTATAACCGATAAAGACTTTTTAGCTCCGTACCTAAAAAAAAAGTACAAGAGCTATTAGATTCCAGAAAATTCAAGGTTGAACACCGTTCTCTCCGAGACTGTAAGAGTTAGAGCAACTATTAATGACAATATCTTTATAGATATTTGATGAGACATTGTTGTCCGTATGAACACCTGAACCTTATAGACTAAAAGATTTAGAGTTACCATATTTGGTTAAAATACTTTTATGTTGTGCGCGCAGGTAAAGTTTGCTTCAAAATTTTGTCACACCCCAAAATTCTGCTGTTCATCATTTCTACACTTTTGTATGTACATACTTATGTAAATAGTATATATAAATATGTGGTCACCTTTAATGTGATATTGTTGCAATGTCTTCTGCTATACAGACGTTAGTTTTTTATCGTTTGTCGTCGGTTACCCGATGGATGCATTTATGCGAAACAGTTACGATTCATTGCCCCGACCCAGTTAGCGACTATTCCAGGCGAATTGCAGAAGTGCAGCGAATGAAACAGGTCTGAAATCGGATCTCAGCCCCGCCTCCTGTGGCACCAATTGATTTCCAGTTAACGTTACTGCCAACAGCCCACAGTCGACTGTTGACTGCCAACTAAATGTATTCTTCTTCAGTAGTAGGCAAGCTACTGGTTACCGCCCCTGTATCGGCCTCTCCAATCTCACAAGCAGCAAAACCGAAGATTCTTTTGACTTTTCGCATAGAGTTGATTGCCTTAAAATGAACATGCAATGCTTGAATTGTCTTTATTAAATCCCCCTTTCTTTAAAACAAAAAAGAAAAACTATTTTGCATTTTTAACATTTTCTGAGAAGCACGCATGAAAATTCATATTAATAGATGCACCAACAGCAAAAGAAAAGCAATGTATTCTTAAAGTAAAAAATATAATGATAAAGGCCGCGGAAATCTGCGTTCGGGGTGGCTCCTTGTGAGTTTCCACGCTACGCAGCAAGAAATCCGAATTTGCACACGATAGCAGCTTTTGTTAACGTTGGTAGTGCAGCGAATTTAGCTATTTTTCCGCCAACTCTGTAGTTTTACGAACTAAACCATAGTACTCAAACGGGTATGTAGTTTTGAAAAAATTCAATATTAAATACATATGTACTTCGCTGCATATTAATGTTTGGTATTTGAAAATTGGGCTATGCACTATGGCCTATTTCAGGAAAGTAAGTTTACATACTTATGTAAAAATTTGAATGTGGTTTGATTGATTAAAACAGAAAGTTTTATATTTTTAGAAAACATTTTTGTGGCGTGTGGAAAATTTCAAAGTTGTGGGTAATTTTCGAAAAATTTCTGAACGAGAGAAAATATGCGTTTTAAGTGCAACTTTTGATCAGTATATCTTTAAATCGAAGTGAGGTTTTTTATCAAAATAATTTTTTTCTTCAAGCAGACTTATATTTTAAAGTAAGTTGACAAAAAAAAAATTATTAAAAAAATTTTAAAAATTATTAAAAAAATTTTTTTTTTGTCTTATGAACCTATTGTTTTGGGTTTTTTTTTTAAAAAAAAAAGGTTGATTTTCTATACCGAGTCCAGTCGAGTTCACCAAATTTGACTTTTGTTTTTGATTCTGTGAATATTCAAGCGATAAAAAAAAAAAATTATTGCTACTTTCGTGCCCCATTGGAGATTTTTGACTTTTAGTAAGACAACCCACGGTATTGTGCAATGTTACGCCATAGAGATAGCCTATGCTTAGGAGCAAATAATTTGAAACGTTCAAAGGTTTGGCTGGAGTTGATGGGAAGAACTGTTGAACTGGGTGAGATATCGGTCTGAAATTTGAAATATATACTGAGAAAACTTCAGAGATAAATCCGACCACAAAATAAAAATAGGCGTGTCATGGCAAAAGGCTCAAATTAACTGTAAAATAGACTTATTGACCTAAGAAATAACAAAAAGTTTTTTTTTACCTAATTTTTTTTAATTTTAAAATTTTTTTAAAACAAAAAATTAAAAAAAATTGTAATTTTTAAAAAAATTTTTTTCAAATTTGTTTTTGCATCTTATTAAATGTTGAAAAACATGACATTTTGCGTTTCAACCTTAATTTACGCCCTTTTCTATGCCACGCCTTCTTTTATTTTTTGGTCAAAATTTTCTTTAAAGTGTTAAGAATATATATTTCAAATTTTAGACCGATATCTCACCGGGTTAAAAAGTTACAGATTTTTGCCACCTTATTTCCTGAAATACGCCATAGTGCTATGGTTGTCATAATTGTCATAGTTTTTTTTCGCAGTGTACTGAAAACAATTTTGCTCTCTCGCCTACTCTGAGAGACGATTTCGTCTATTTATATATAGGTGACTTCGTCTAATATACTGAGGGGGCATACACTACTTTCAGCTCGCTCTAGAAAGAGATAGAAAACGACGTTTGCAAGCACGCTTGGACCCTCGAAAAAGCGCAGCTGTAGTGAAAACGCCACATATAGTAACTTCACCTTGGGCTGAGCATTCCTGGATTTCTTCGAACAGTGCAAATTTGTCATAATTAGTTATTGAATATTGAATGGAGCTAAGCGATCGTGTTTCCGAATTTTTCATAATTTTTCGAAGTGTTTCATAGTCTTTGAATAAGAACGATGCAGCAATGATCCTTTCGGAAAAATTCCGGCAAAAAAGACAAGCGTTGATTATGGAAAGGTAACTTTGAAATTTGGTTGTTTTGGAGGCATTCTCCTCACTCGATATTTTGCTCGACGTGCGTAATGTTGCGCTCTTAAAATTGAAAACATGTTTTCCACGTAAAATTGTAAAAAAACTGTTCCATGTTATGAATTTGCTTGGACCGGCGCTATCGTAAGCTGATCCGCAAACATAAAATCAAGTTATAGGGGTTTCAGATGCGTCAGGCTTAAATATATATTGAAGGTTAAAATGGCTTTGTTTTAACCTACTGGTTACATTCCAAAATTTATTAAATTCCATTATTGTAATCAGTACATGCTGCATTAAAACTAATCCATTATGATTCATTCTCTTTAGGTATACTGTATTTAACACTAGCAAAGTTCAATACAAGAAAAACCGTAAGAGGTCTATATGCGAGATCCTTAATTTAGAATTGGCAATCCCAAGGTGACGGAGGAAAACGTTATAGCAAATTTACTATTATTTTAATACTTAGAAATACCTACGTATTAAAAATTGTGTCTCTAGTTATCATAGAGTCTGAGATATTTGGGCATGGGGCGTCTTTCATTAAAATTGTTTAGCTTTTTTTTTAGCGTTGATATAGATTTCTTAAGCCCTGAAGAGTTGGCATCACTGATTGTTGCTGATGTGTATTATCAAATCCCACAAAAAAAACCTTTACACGAGGTAAAAGTCTAGTGACGAAAGCAACTTCTAGCCCCAAAATTTCTGATATCCAATTTCGTGACGAACAAAATTCAGTTTAATATAAAAATTTAAAATAAAAATATAAATTAAAAAAAAAAACCGAAAATTGGCATTGTGCACTGTGAGCAAAAAGGGTGACTTCTTTGTACATAAAAATTACTTTTTGCGCAGTGCCAAATGCCAATTTTCGCTAAATTGTACGTATTGCAGCAGATTAAAATTTAACAGAAATCGTTAAAGCCGTTTTGTCAGAAATCGCCTAAATGTAAGCTTGAAACATTATATCACCTGCAAAATGTTACCTGAGTACTTTACAAAAAAAGTTTAAATGTACGCAAGCCCTTAAACACTCCTTTCCAATGATATGTAGAACATATCTGTAGCTTCTATGGTTTGGAAACTGTTGAGGTTTCAATTTTAGCGGGATTTAGCGTTTTCCCGCTAAACTAGCGGTTTTTTCAAAAAGTCGTAGAACAACATTACATTAAGCTTTTTTAGCGCTTTGATACAAACAGACAAACAAACAAACTGACTTTTTATTTCATTTTGAGACGACGAGATGATGTCGGATTTGGGTCATCGAGGTATCAATCGACGCGTATTTTTGATAAGAATTTTTAAAAAATAAAAAATTTGTACCAAAAGGCCCCAACGGCTCCATAAGCTGCGATCATATAAATTTTACCCCTCCCACTTCCACCCCCGTATCTCATGACCCAGGTGAATAAGAAAAAGTTTTAGTAACCCATATATATTGTTAGTCGCCTTTCGCACCCTTCGTGATGCTTTCGTCACTAACGCGAACTGCCGTCCGCAATGATGCTTTTCATTTAACGGACTTTAACTTTGCTCGTGGTTAAGCATTTATTAGAGCAAGGGCAAGTTTTTACAGAAAGAGTCATTACCAACTGAAGAAAGATCACATAAACATCGTTACCTTGCTCAAGATTTTGCAGCTAAATTTTTTGTTTTTTTTTTTTTTAACAAAAAGAGTTTAACAAATGTGTTGAACAAACTGTCGTTGAAGACAGTTAGGAAATACATAAAAAATACATACAATACAAAGCGATCAAAGCAATTTGAAAGCGTTTGAATTGTACTGTGTGTACATATGTATCTTTGAGATTATGTATAACGAGTAACACCTTGAGGAGCATTGGTCTCAGGGGCAGCAGTAGCAACAGTAATATCCACACGTTAGCGGATTCATCATCGTCGTTTTTGTTCTCTATTTTGTGTCTCAGTAGCTGCGACACCCTCGAAAGCGGGTGTCGAAAGTAGAACAGTGAACTCAAAGTGCATGTTGAGAATTCTTAAATTTGTTATGCGACAAGCAATGCGCAATGTTAAATGCGCCGAGGGAAAAATTGTTTCAGGTGGTGAATCAGCTATGTCTGTAGCTAAAATATGGTCACTATGAAAATGAAGAGCGCAGATAAGGATTGACATACTAACTGCGAATCCTGTTATTCTTTTGATCCACTCTGTACTCCATTGATTAGCAAATTAGTTGAACTATATTTAGTACCAAATATGAAAACAATCGACCTCTCTGATTTAAAGATGTCATTGCGCAAAGCACATCAAACAGAACAATATGAAAATGATTTCATTAAAATTAATTAACCTTAAAGGTGACCTAAACGGAGAAAAAGAGGCCAATAAAAAAAAAACAAGGGGCTCCGCCCTGCTCCTCGCTCGCCTACCCCGCTCGCTTCGCTCGCGGTGAGGTGCGGCTACAGTCGAGCACGCTCGACAGTAGGATACCCTGAGCCCATGTACTCTTTTATAAAGTTGATTGTTGCCCATTTTCAATGGGCTCAGGGTATCAAAAATTACACACGCGAAACTATGAACAACTTTCGGTTTTCTGAAGTCACTGTGCTTATCACTGCAGACTACGTTATTAATGCCTCACTGAACTAATACATCACTCGATTACGATTACGACTTGCGATTTACCAATTTATCAATTTCTAATTAATTTTAAATAAGTTTAATATAATAAACTTTAATATATAAACTTGTTTAAAATTAATTAGAAATGA